>NC_134697.1:24922330-25132330 GCF_050947455.1 Rhinoderma darwinii
TATTTCTTGGTAGGATTAGGTAACACTTGATCCATACCCTATTAGAATACATTTTGAAGAATGATGGATATATATTGCTGGGATCCAGCCTTCTTCCAAATTTATGCTTATAGGGCTAAGGGCTGTCAGTATTAAACGTTAGTCCCGGTGATAGAAAATGCCAGGGTTGACAGCACAGGACACAAAGAGCCGACTCCCTTTGTCTTGATTGCCATCAATAACTATCATGGTGCATAAGGGATTAAACTGCCATTACTGCTGGAGTGTGGCTGTCAATCACACTCCCTTAGGCACCATGACATTGTGCTGGAATGACATCACAATCTACATCAAGGGTCTCAAACACGCAGCCCGCGTCGTCTGCGGCCCGTGGGGCACCTTAGCTCCCTTGGGAGAGGAGAAGGCAGGCCGAAGGAGGAGCGCGTCAGTGCTCCATCATTACGTCATGAAAGAGCGCAATCCATTTCCCACGCTGCTGGATTGTTGGTGACAGGTGAGCAATGGCTACACAGCTCCCTGTAGATAGAGCAACACCCCCTGTAGATAGCACCCCACACATCCCACCCTGTTGACAGCGCTACACCACCCTATCCCTGTAGATCGCTCCATTTGGGCTCCCTCTAGGAGTTGCATGGGCAACGCTCTGGCTGGGGATTCCTCTGCTGGAGGAGCTCCTGAATTCAAAGTCACTGTCTGGTCCAGGAGGATCCCTTGATGTCACCGTCCATATACGGACAGTGACTTCAGGGGCTTCTCCAGCAGAGGAATCCCAGGTCAGAGGTCAGAGCGTCAGCAGCGCTCTGGCTGGGGATTCCACTCCTAGAGGATGACCCAATGGAGCCATCTATAGGGGGTGTGTGTGTGTGGGGGGGGCATAGCTACAGAGGGCACTGTGGCACCAACTACAGAGTGTACTGTGGCACCATCTACAGAGGGCACTCTCTCACCATCTATGGGAGGTGTGGCACTATCTATGGGGAGTGTGTGGCACTATCTACAGAGGGCACTGTGGCAGTAGCTACAGATGGCACTGTGGCAATATCTGCAGAGGGCACTGGGGTATTATCTGCAGAGGGCACTGGGGTATTATCTGCAGAGGGCACTGGGGTATTATCTACAGAGGGCACTGGGGTATTATCTACAGAGGGCACTGTGGCACTATCTAAAAAGGGGCTGCCCAATCTTGACATTCTTGTGTCTGCCAACTGAGCAGCCAGACTGCATTTAGCAACTTTTAAACCGTATTGTTAAAATAAGCACGTGGCGTAAACTCGCAAATTTCGGGTAAGTTTAAACCTAACGCTATTATTATAGTAATGTAGTATTGTTACAGTAATGTAGTATTATAGTAATGTAGTATTGTTACAGTAATAGTAATGTAGTATCGTTACAGTAATAGTAATGTAGTATTGTTACAGTAATGTAGTATTATAGTAATGTAGTATTGTTACAGTAATAGTAATGTAGTATTGTTATAGTACTTGAAATAACTAATTGATTAACAATAATTTTGTATCGTATCAAATTTGAAAGTAATGCGGCCCGTCAACTTCACATTTTTTTCTATGTGCGGCCCACTTACCCGACAGAGTTTGAGACCCTGAACTACATCATCAGACGTTTAGGGGTTGTCCTGGTTTAGAAAAAGCTTCTGTTTTTTCTCTATAAACACTGCCACTCTTGTCATTGGACAATGTTTAGTATTGCAGTTCATTGTCATTCAATTTAAATCGGGCTAAGAAGCCATACCATGAACAAAAGTGGCACTTTTTTTTGGAAAAGTAGCAGAACTTTTTTTCTAAACCTGGACAACCCCTTTAAACTTTGCTCTTATATTACTTGAAAACTCCTTTAACATTTAAGAATAGCTTCACAATTAAATCGGAGAAGATGAAATACAATAATCTTACCAAAGGTTTACTAAAAAGACATGCTCGATCTCCTGAAGGATTTCCAACTCTCTGAATACATTCCGAACTTCATCCCGTTCAATACATTGCTGTTTATTCATGTATTTCATGGCATACATTGTTTCAGTGTCTTTCTTCTGGACAATGCAAACCTAAAATTAAGAGGATTTTGTAAGTTTATACAAACAAACTGAATAAACTCTGCAATGTACATAATATAATATAGTATTTTTTCTGTGAAGAATACCTTAAAAAAACTGATAAAAAAGCATTCGTTTTTCATTTTTCTTTTTCGCTTTCAGATCATATTATGTACAATAGGACGACTTACTAACATGTATTTTGCTTTGTCTGCCTATTTAATACAAATTGCCTTTCTTTTAGGCACAGCTCAAACTTAAAAGGGAAGATGTGTCTTCCGTACCAGAAGCAAAATCAGTTCATCAAACAAAACTCTTTACACATTGGGTCACAGCCATGCTTCTGGGTCTGAAATTTGCTCAGAGCAATTGTCACTTCCTTTCTTGTAAGTCGGCTTTATTTGGCAGGGGAACACAAAGTCATGCTCCAATTTAAGGAACAGTCCAGGCAAAACTGATTGACTGAAATATGCCTAGTGCAGTGCGTGAAGGGGCGGTGCATGACACAAGGCTTCTCTTTGGTGCTCTTTGAATCCCTACGTCATGCCCCGCCCCCTGAAGCCCTTTAGGCAGAAGACGGTAAGTTCTTTTAAGTTTTTCCTAAGATTGTAAAGAATTGGAAAGGGTTGAAAACATCATATATTGAAAAGGCCACAATTTTATATCCTGGTTTGTTGTGAGCAATGCAGGTCTTTACTAAATGTTTCTGAGCTTAATTCCAGACCTTATCTTAAGGGAGGGAGGGATATTACTAGAAATAAAAGGAAACTGATTTAATATATATTATTTTTTCCACCATGAGCAGGCGGAAATTGGTGTCTCACAATGCCCATAGACAATAGATTGTAAGAAAATACTGAAAAAATACTGAAAAATGATCGGATAACAACAATAAAGTAGGTTAGAGAAGCCCAAATACAAGGGCATTAATACCATAGAGGCAGACCATGCAGCTGTTATGGGGTCCTTGGAGAGAGAGGGGGCCCAGTCCGGGATGGTACCATGCCCTTTGTCATTTGGTGGCAAGAACCTATGCAGGACTCTCTGCAGGGGAACCACATTGTTAGCAAACAAGGGGGACGGTAATAAGCCCAAAAGTCAAGGAAAGGAGGTGGAGGGGAAAACAAATATTAGGTCCTTCCGTCCTGCATGTTGAAACCCGGAACCTCAATGGGGACCCAGTGGTCCCCACTATTATATGTACGCTACTGCCCAAAGGTGACAAACAGACACTATACGGTCTATATTGGGTAGGTTTTGCTTCAGTAGCCAGTGATTGGTGAAGTCACCCGAGTCATCAATGCTCTAAATAAAACTTTTTTGGCTGTGGGTGGATGTACACCAGGGCGCCATTTTAGTCCCCTATTTGCTGCTGGAATTATTGGATTCTGAAAATAAGTAAAAACATTGAATATGAAAGACTGCAATGTGCAGGAAGAAGACATCATCCATCAAGTGTGGTGCTCATCGAGAAGACTTCCAGAAATATCACTCCTCCAGACTGCTGTGCATGGAACAATGGAGGAGGTTAGTAACTGCACAGAAAAACATTCATTATTGCACACTGACAGATACTTAATATGAGTTTTACACTGCGAGCCAGCAATAAAACATTCTGTCAGAAAATTAATTAAAAAGAGGAGGATTTCAAGGTGCAAACAGTGCCAATGCACCTGCTCGTATACCCAGTTGGCAAGAAAAAGGAGTCTATAGCCTGAAGTTTTCTGTATTGAGTAACCTACTTAAGCAAACAGCTATGATATTGTTAATTATAGCGTAATTAGAACACTAAAATTACCAATAATATGAATACAAAATATCTCTCCACCTGAAGAAAAAAAAATCTCTCTGGTCCCACCCAAACTCAATGTCTAACCCTTTTAGGCTGCATGCCCACGTTGCAAATTTTGCTGTGGAAAATACAAAGCAAAACCGCAGGAAAGAAACACACCTGAATGTGCATTTTTGTATCCATTTTCAGTGCAGTTTTTACGTTTTGCTGCATAAATAGCTGCATTTTCATGCTGCGGGTTTTGCTGCATATTTGTTTAGAACTACAGCGACAGAATTCGCAAGTGGAATCGCGAGATAAATTAGACATGCTG
Organism: Rhinoderma darwinii; assembly: GCF_050947455.1. NCBI lineage: Eukaryota > Metazoa > Chordata > Amphibia > Anura > Rhinodermatidae > Rhinoderma > Rhinoderma darwinii. The sequence continues at coordinate 24,926,486 of NC_134697.1, forward strand.
CGGTTTTGAAAATACACATCGCAGGTCAATTTACGAAAAATACTCCAGCGTGGACATGAGTTTACCTGGAATGTCAGATTTTGTTGGTATTGTATTACGCTGCGGTTTTACATGTAATACACAACGTGTGCATTTGGCCTAAGGAGCCTTAAAACAGAACTTGGGTTATCAGCCTACCAGAGACAACCATCTGTAGACAGCAACAGAAGTTGTTGCTCCTTGTCAATACAGAGCAGGGCTGTAATAGGGCTATTTATACTGCCTATAGATGGCACTAGGGAGACCGTTTTCTTCCATCTGGAGGACACTATTTTGCAAACTTTCAATACCTTCTGAGAGGCAATAAAATGAATACTCTATCTCAATTGTTTCCAAAAATGCAGTGAGCTATCGTTCAGACAAGCAATCTATTATAGTCAATAGGTTCCATAAGTCAAGGATAGTGCAGAATGAATATGGAAACTACAGGGGCAGAAAAGAAGATTTGCAGACTGCAGCCAAGAAGCAGGAGGATCTTTCTCTCTACCGAACATTAAAAGGCGACAATTACAGAGTACCAGTCACCTCTCCTGACATGTCTGTTTTAGTAAATACTTGTGTTCCCCATAAAATTACAATTCTTAGAACTCTGCATTGTGCTGTTCCTCTGTTATTCCTCCTACAAATTTATGAATAAATTGAAAACTGGGTGTTACCATTCCCCTTGTCTAAGGGGCGTGTGCCTACACAGTCTTAACGATTGGGCAGTTTTAGTCTGTGTAGGGACACACCGCCAACTGGTAATACCCAGTTGTCAATTTATTCATAAATTTATAGGAGGAATAACAGAGGAATTGGCACAACGTAGAGTTCTAAGAAAAGATGCTCCAAAATCATTATTTTATGAGGAATTTAAATATTTACTAAAAACAGACATGTCAGGGGAGCTGACAAGTCCCTTAAATCTATGGCAGATTTACAGCTTTAAAATTTGTCTTTGATTCAAAATTTTATCTGAAGTGGAAACACCCTAAATATACTATTCCCTTAATATAACATTACAATTTAAAAACAATATTACATAGTCAAAGGGATTTTCCACGATCGGACAACTGATGACCTATCTACCGGATAGGTCGTCAGTATATGTTCGGTGCGGGTCCGACACTGCAATGCTCAGATGTTTTGAACGGTACGCAGTAGTTGTAGGCGGAAGCAGATGGCTCCGACCACCGCATAGCGGTCGTTCTGCAGAGCTGCAGCTCTGCTCCTATTCACTTGAATAGGAGCAGAGTTTCAGTACTGCAGCTCGGCCGCTATTCCGTGACCGGAGCTAACTGCTTCAGGTATGGACGTCCGGTGCCGGAGGCAGCTGGAGCAGCTGATCGGTGCAGGGCCCGGGTGTCGGGCCCCAACGATCATATACTGATGACCTATTTGGTGGATAGGTCCTCAGTTGTCCGATCGTGGAAAACCCGTTTAAGGTAAACTTTAAAAAGTTGATGCTGGTTGTACAATTTGTGCTTATGCTGTGAATTGAATTTACTATAGGTATTTATATGCTTATTTATATTAATCCCCTTTGTAAAAATACTGCAACGCTGACAGAAAAGGGAAATATGTTAATCACAGTCTTCTTGACAAAACCTGGCAAGTCAGAGTAACAGAAGGAGCAGATCAGTTGGTTACTCTAGGATAAGGAGCCCACATAACATCAGTGCCAGCAAAGGCAGGGTCACGCAGATCGTGGGCATGACAGACGACTGTGCAGGCCATGTAGATATCTCTTGTATGGGAGTGAAGAACAGAGGTGAAGTTCTCAACCTTACAGGAACCATACATTATACATATTTAGTATAGTATATAAGCATTGTGAGTTACTGATATAGGCTGAAAAAGAATGACTGATACGGTAACACCAGCAGCCAAGGCATTACATTAACTAAGCCATCAGCTGTTTTTGGAAGAGAGAAAAGTCTTCACAAGGGACTGCTACAACCGAGAGATTAATTTTAGACAAAGCAGAATGGATTTGCACGGTTTCCAATTTTAAAACAGAACAAAGTCTACTTGTCTGGAAAAACTTACACTGAAGTAAACTGATTTCCCAGACAGCTAGTAATAAAAAGGTTTTGCAATTCAGTAAATAATATAAAACTTTTTATACGGCACGGTGGGATTATGAAATATTTAATAATACAGGGAAATGGTTAAAATGATCCATTATAATATTGTGATGGGAAGAAAGGGGAAGAGGCACTGCAGGTACCATCTCAGGACAAAATCTCGGGAGCGCCACCTAATATTGCAAAATTCAGAGATACAAATGGATATCTGATACGCTGATAACTTTGGAACACCTATACCCACTACAATTGTCCAGATTATATTTAAATAATGTTTAACAACAATCATACAGGTGTATATAAAACAGCAGTTTTACCTGCAAAAACCGCACGGACATAAAAAGCATTTGAAAATTGTGCCGTTTTACGCTAAAACCACATGACGCTGTGGTTTGTGGCCATACCTAGGATGAATGGCAGCGGATACGTGTGTCTTTACCCTTATAAAGGTTTCTATAATAACCAACTACCAGTTAAACATGTGGTTATGAAGTCATATATAAAATAATAAATTATAAATCGTCAATCCAGCAATAATATTCATTTGTGACTTTATTAAAGCCTTAACTGTGACTGTAAACTCATGTTAATGTCCGTAATTAAAAAAAATAATCAATTGAAAAACCAATAAAATTCTCCCAACACAGGTCTGTGTTTCAGAAAAGAGCTGTCAATCCCACTGTACATGGCTGGATTAAGGTTGGTTGGTGGAGACCCCATGGCAAAAAATTTTGTAGGAATTGGATCCCAAGGAATACTCTATCCCAGCCACAGGAGAGGTAGTATGCATGTGGTCCTCTCCACTGTTATCCATGACAGTCAAGCCAGTGACGCCCTTAAAGGGAATGTGTCGCTAGAATTTTTTATATTTTTTTTCAGTTAAACAATTAGTATTTAAGTGATTACACATTGTTTTAATTTTTTCACAAGTCAGGAAATATTATAAATTAGATTCTAATTTATAACATTTCCATGTGCTGGTCACTAGAGGGAGCAGTTCCCAAAATTGCAGCATGGTCAATGTGGTAAAAGTAACCTCATTGATTTATTCTGCAAATTTGGGGTGGACACACTCTCCTCTAGTGTCCACACACAATCCCCCCTCCCTTCTGGCTAGTGCCAGGAGAAGGAGGGGTTTGAATGTCTTCAAACCTCCTACACTGTGTGCCGCCATTTTCTGAGCGAATGCACAGTGGTAGGAGGATTAGATACAGGGCTCAGCAGACAGTATCACACATGATCATACACGAACATAATACGCACATCATACACAAACATAAATTACCTTCTCCTGCCGCCGCCTCCGCTGGTCTATGCTCCTCTTCCTTGCGCCTTTGCTTCGTTGAACATATGGCCGGAAGTCGCGGCCGGATGTCGTCATCTTACTGTCTGGCAGTGGCTTCGGGTCCACATGAAAATGGCGCCGGATTTCGCTCTACGAACGAGCTTCGTTTTGTCCTGTGTGGGAGCGGCGCATGCGCCGTTCCCACACAGACGGCGCACGCTTCTGAGAATGGAACGGCTCCCGTTCACATTCTCTATGGGGTTGAATGTGCCATATAGCATCTCTGTATGTGTCGTTAATCGACACATACACAGAGATTTAAAAAAAAATGGAAGCCCCCATAGAGAAGTAAAAGTATGGATACAGTAAAAAGTAAAAAATGAGAACACAAATAAATAAAATTTTTGTTAATATTATATTAAAAGCAATATGATAAAAAAAATAAAAAATCATGACACCTTCCCTTTAAGCTTTAAAAGAAAGACCCACACATGTCTGACCACCTTCCCACCTCTTCTCAATAAGATAGGATTGACGAAAAGTCATCAGGTAGGGTGGGTAATGCAGCCCCAGGCCACATGCCCTGAGTGCCCTCCCTATAATCCGGTCCTGGCACTGCAGTCCTATCCACATTGAGCTATTCAGCAGTGTACAGATTGGGGACAACACTGCAGTATCTAATACAAAATAACTATTTTGAGTTTTCCATATATGTAAAATACTGATATGCTCCTTACGCAATAAATATATATTAAAAACTTAGTGGTCATGGTTTGGAATATGACAATAGAGCAAAATATGCATCAATTTAGGATTTTCTATCGTTACTTGTATATGTTTTGTTCCAGAACGGATTTCCTTTTATGATCCAAAAATAAATTTAGGCTTATTGCTTCTTGTGAGTTAGGGGATACTATACATATGGGACTATTTACATTCTTAGTACAGTGCGCTTGAGTATGTTGACATCATAAATAATGATCATATATTTAGTTGAACTTATACTTTTTCACCGAGCAAAGCATGTTCACACTCCTGTGAACTGTAGGTGGTGGTAGAGAACAGACCTTACCATGCACAACTCTGCTAAAGATCAAACAATCCCCCCCCCCAAAAACTAGACCCTTTAATTTTTACATGGTTTTCATGTACACTAGTGGTTAGTGCACCCAAAACGAACACACAGTCATCTCTGCAATCCTTAACCCATATTAGTACTTTGATAAAAGGTTGCACAATGATAATTTATTTTGTCACACATGATAAATCAGTCCTCAGACCTAAATGCTAGCTTAGAACTGTAATATGTTTCGATATCTATACTTTATGCAGGGAAAATTCACTCGAATAAGTAAATATGGTGGGAAAAAAAAAGCATTACCAAAGATTTAGATACATTTCATTGCGCATATTCTGTTCATACTGTTGTCGATTTCACATTCACTCTTCAAACTGCAAGAAAAGCTTTTTTATCTTTAAACTTTGTGTAACTAGGACAGGTCTATAGATGATGTAACAATCTTATCTGAAACTAGATTCAGTAAATGCTACTGTGAATATCAAAAGGACAGATATAAAGTCTCTACTGAAAATCTATTCACATTCAACAGCGGACAATTCCATGGGATAGGCCATTAAAATTTGATCAGTGGGGCTCTGACCCTGCCGATCAGCTGCTTGAAGGGGTCAGAGCGCCACTTCTTCATTGTTTACCAGGCACAGTTCTGTACTTTTAGCAGCAGCTTTGAATTACATTGTTATATTTGTATTACAGCGCTCTACAGCTTCACCCCATTCACGTGAAGGAGACTGAGCTGTAATAACAGACACAGCCGCTACGAAAAGAACGGTACTATGCAGTACAGAGCTGAGTAGACAATGAAGAGAACCCTTTGCTGGAGTACTGCAACCCGTGCAAACAGCTGATCGGCAGGGGTGCCAAGAGTCGGACCCACACTGATCTGATATTGATGGCCTGCCATAAGTATAGGCCATCAATCCAGCTTCTTTCACTGCACAATCACACTGGGCTGGAACAATGAGAAGTGCATGACGCTGATTGGTCACTGATTGGTCAGCGTCATACACTTCTCTTCACAACGCCCAGTTGGTAAAAAGTAAACACACGCCCAGTTGTCTAATAAGAAACGAATTTGCATAAATCTAAAATTGTTCATAACTTTGTCAAAAATTATCGTTTGTACAAAAACAGTCAAATATATAAATTGTATACATTTGGCATCGCCGTAATCACAACGAACCCACAGAACAAAATTAAAATGTCATTTATACCGCACAATTGAAAAATTAGTTTGTCTTCAATTACGCCTCAAAACAATATTAATAACAAATGTGAATACATTAGATATACCCAAAAATGGTGCCATTTAAAAATATAACTCATCCCGCAACAAATAAGCAAATGACACAGCGCATATTCACAACCCTCTCCCATAAGTCAATAGGAAATTTTCTGACTTATTCAGATGTGTGCAGTAAAGCAAATCTCTGCAGCTGCTGTTGCAGCAGCACAGGCAAGATGGACGCCTCCATGATAGTGTAAACAAAATAGAATACAAAAAGTATACAACATACTAGAAAAAAAAGGTAAAAATGTTAGTATATGGTTTTAGTTAGCAAAAAAAACAACCAATGTACATTCCATTTATACTTGACAGCTCTCCTGACATGTCTGGTTTAGTAAATACTTATATTCCATGTAAAATAACAATGGTGAAGCACTTTAAGCGCATTATACTGTTCTTCTGTTATTCCTCCTGGAAACGGATGATTAAATTTACCAAATGGGTGCTACCATTCCCCTTGTGAATAGGATGTATCCTTACAAAGCTAAGGGTATGTTCACACGCTTAAAGAAAAAAGTCTGAAAATACGGAGCTGTTTTCAAGGGTAAACTGCTCCTGATTCTCAGACTTTTTTAATCATACTAGCGTTTTTCACGGCCATTTTTGGAGCCGTTTTTCTATAGAGTCAATGAAAAATGGCTCCAAAAACGGCTCTAGAAGTGGCATGCACTTCCGTTTCGTGGGCGTTTATTTATGCGGCCGTTTTTAAAAACGGCTGTTTAAAAAATGCCCCATCGGAACAGAACGCCATTTTTTCCCATTGAAATCAATGGGCAGATGTTTGGAGGCGTTCTGCTTCCGATCTTTCGGCCGTTTATGGCCCGAAAAACGTCCGAAAATAGCCCATGTGAACATATCCTCACACTGTCAACGCTGAGTGGATAATGTCAGTCTGTGTGGGGACATGCCACTTTAACAAGGCGAATTGTAACACCCAATTATTCATTTATTCATACATTTCCAAGAGGAATAACTGAGGAACAGCACAACAGAATTCTAAGAAAAGATGCAAATAAAACATACAGGTCTACTTGAAATTAGGAAATTCTGCAACCACCACTAGGAAGAGCTTACGACATATAGATTTATACAGCTCCAAGTGAATGCAAAAATAAACCCACCTTAAGTAAACTCCTTAACCCCTGATATACTGGCTCCCGGGATAAGGGGTGAGTATGTAATCTACAGAGAACACTGTATCTATGAGACGTAAGCATGCCCCTTGGGCTCCAGAACAATTGGATGAAATATTATTTGTCATATTTTCAGCCTCGTACTAACATCCTATCATGGATATATGGAAGAAGATGGATTATTTATATATTTACCTTTTACAGAAAAGGAACGGAGTATTTATAGAGATGCAGTTTAGCATTTTAGCACTCAAGGGTTTTGGTTGTAATTGTAAAGTAAAATGAGTTTGTGCTCAAAAACATGCACCTCATTGAATTTCATCAGTTTGGCAGATTACTTGTAAGTGTCGAGGAGTAATATGCAAATTCCCAAATATCTGCACTTGAAAGATCTTTGCTGGAACAGATACGCTGCGGCAGAACATTTTTCACTTCTTAAGTTTCATTGACCCGACTGGCTGAAAGCGAAGCATAAATTATAGAGTATTTTCCAACTATTATCTGAAAGGTACAATATCTGTGGCGCTCACAACCTTCCTAGTTAATAATGCTGACAAGACGATTGTTCAAGAACAAATCTCAAGACAAGGGAAGAAAGAAAAGAATTCACAGGGAAATTAAAGTGATACTTCAACCTCTCTCTCCAAACTCAGATTTTCAAGACTTATTGAATAAGATTGTGTGACTATTTCATTAAGCAATGACATCCGTCTTCAGTGTAGATTCCACATGTGTGAAGAAATTATTATTCTGGTGATAGTTTGGTGAAGCACAGAATGGAGGTAGTTATGGAAAATAGCGGGCAATGTGAGCAAAACATGAAAATCCTGAGCCCCAATGCAAAATCTGTAATGGGGGCCCTGCGACTCATGTGTCATTTATAGTACTGGACCCAGGGGCCCATAAAAAGGGAGCAAAACCTTAAGGACTTCCTACCGGCCGGATTTCCTCAAAGGGAATCAGTATATTTCGAGAGGCAGGACGCACAGCATCACACACAGCCAACTAGCACCTTGCTCTGTACTGATGCCCAAAGTGGCGTAGATATAGGGGTCACAGTGCAACCAGACCCCAAAGTCACATCAAGCTCTTCAGTCAGTGGCGTAACTATCGCCATAGAACGGGTCCTGCAGACTCAAGGGGGCCCAGGACGTTGTGTGTAGCGGCACATAGAGGTTAGAACACTGGTATATGTCAACAGGGAAGCCCCAATCAGGGGTGGACTGACTCAAGAGCCCGTATCGGCAGGGGGCCTTGAAAAAATGCAACACCTGCGAGAGAAATGCTGCTGAAATGCAACATGTCAACCCAGCTCAAGTACTCATGACTATAGAACTTTGTAAGGGACCTTTATTGCCAAGGGGGTCCAGACAACTCTCAGAGTCCAACACATTGCATCACCTTATGTTTGTCACTGCCTGTTACTGCTTGACAATGAACTGTAGGTTCCCTCATATACAAGAGGCATCGAGGTGGCAATAAGACATAAGTTCATATGGCAGGGAATCTTTAATCAGATGACTGGCACTAGGGAAGGTCCAGCCTTCTGTTTGAAGATGCCCTGTGCGGTATCATCTATTGGTGTCACCCCCAATACACTGCCATACAGTGCACAAATATCCATAACCCACAGTGCCTAATTAGAAGTGCCATATAAGTATGGTGTCCCAATTACAGTGCCAAGAAGTGTGTATATATATATATATATATATATATATATATATATATATATATATATATATAGCAACAAAAGAAAACAGCAGCACTCACCAGAGAAGATGCACAGGTGCCAAGCAAGCTATCCAGATCCAAGGACTGGGTAGTATAAAAAATAGAGATCTTGCAGCACTCAAAGTGGTGAAAACAAAGTGGTTTATTCAGCCAACAAACAGCGACGTTTCTGTCCAACAATAGGACCTTTATCAAGGTCCTATTGTTGGACAGAAACGTCGCTGTTTGTTGGCTGAATAAACCACTTTGTTTTCACCACTTTGAGTGCTGCAAGATCTCTATTTTTTATATATATATATATATATATATATATATATATATATATACATACACACACACACACACGCACACACACCCGTTCAAAAGTTTAGGGTCACTTAGAAATTTCCTTATTTTTGAAAGAAAAGCACAGTTTTTTTCAATGAAGATAACATTAAATTACTCAGAAATACACTCTATACATTGTTAATGTGCTAAATGACTATTCTAGCTGCAAACGTCTGGTTTTTAATGCAATATCTACATAGGTGTATAGAAGCCCATTTCCAGCAACCATCACTCCAGTGTTCTAATGGTACATTGTGTTTGCTAACTGTATTAGAAGGCTAATGGATGATTAGAAAACACTTGAAAACCCTTGTGCAATTATGTTAGCACCGCTGTAAACAGTTTTGCTGTTTAGAGGAGCTATAAAACTGACCTTCCTTTGAGCTAGTTGAGAATCTGGAGCATTACATTTGTGGGTTCGATTAAACTCTCAAAATGGCTAGAAAAAGAGAGCTTTCATGTGAAACTCGACAGTCTATTCTTGTTCTTAGAAATGAAGGCTATTCCATGCGAGAAATTGCCACGAAACTGAAGCTTTCCTACAACGGTATGTACTACTACCAGCACAAACAGGCTGTAACCAGAGTAGAAAGAGAAGTGGGAGGCCCCGCTGCACAACTGAGCAACAAGACAAGTACATTAGAGTCTCTAGTTTGAGAAATAGACGCCTCACAGGTCCTCAACTGGCAGCTTCATTAAATAGTACCCGCAAAACGCCAGTGTCAACGTCTACAGTGAAGAGGCGACTCCGGGATGCTGGCCTTCAGGGCAGAGTGGCAAAAAAAAAGCCATATCTGAGACTGGCTAATAAAAGGAAAAGATTATTATGGGCAAAAGCACACAGACATTGGACAGAGGAAGATTGGAAAAAAGTGTTATGGACAGACGAATCGAAGTTTGAGGTGTTTGGATCACACAGAAGAACATTTCTGAGACGCAGAACAACTGAAAAGATGCTGGAAGAGTGCTTGACGCCATCTGTCAAGCATGGTGGAGGTAATGTGATGGTCTGGGGTTGATTTGGTGCTGGTAAAGTCTGAGATTTGTACAAGGTAAAAGGGATTTTGAATAAGGAAGGCTATTACCCCATTTTGCAACGCCATGCCATACCCTGTGGACAGCGCTTGATTGGAGCCAATTTCATCCTACAACAGGACAATGACCCAAAGCACACCTCCAAATTATGTAAGAACTATTTAGGGAAGAAGCCGGCAGCTGGTATTCTATCTGTAATGGAGTGGCCAGCGCAGTCACCAGATCTCAACCCCATAGAGCTGTTGTGGGAGCAGCTTGACCGTATGGTACACAAGAAGTGCCCATCAAGCCAATCCAACTTGTGGGAGGGCCTTCTGGAAGCATGGGGTGAAATTTCTCCCGATTACCTCAGCAAATTAACAGCTAGAATGCAAAGGTCTGCAATGCTGTAATTGCTGCAAATGGAGCATTATTTGACGAAAGGAGAAAATCATTATTTCAAATAAAAATCATTATTTCTAACCTTGTCAATGTCTTGACTGTATTTTCTAGTCATTTTGCAACTCATTTGATAAATATAAGCGTGAGTTTTCATGGAAAACACAAAATTGTCTGGGTGACCCCAAACTTTTGAACGGTAGTATATATATATATATATATATGTATATATATATATATATACATACATACATACATACATACACACACATACACACACATACACACACACACACACATCTCCATACAGTTGCCTAAACAATAATGCTAGGGGCCAACTGCAAAAATGCTATACTGTAAGTAGTAGCACCACACAAATAACAGTGACCAAATAACAGCTCCATACATAAAGTGATCTTATAACAGTGCTATACAATTAATATAAAGATTCATGGTGGTCACAACCCTCAGGTGACACCGTTGGAGGCACCCCCTTCAGCAGAGGTGTCTAATGCACAGGTTTCATATATCTGAGACCGGCTGTGGGAAACGCTGTAGGCTGAAATGCAAAAAGTCTACATTTGGTGAGTGCAGTGTTTTTTTGATGAACATGACATGTTGAAAGGCAAGTGATTCACTGAGGGAAGTCAAGAGGAGCCCTGTAGATTTTACAATGGGGCATTTGATTTGCATGTACTTCTCTGGGTGTCTTTTAGGGGTTTATTTAAGACACATCATTTATTCAATGCTCATATAAAGTTGCTTTTCATCTGTGTTTTATACATCATAGCTAACACAGTATAAAACACTCCAGTATTCTGGCTGCAGATAATACAGTCAATACAATTTGGCAGATAATCCTATTTTCGTTGGAGGCAGTGAAATATACGCTTGCTTTTATATTTGCACATATGAATATTTTAGTATTTTCTTCTATACTTATATGCAGATACATTACACGGCTGCAACTGGGAGACATTATTTTTCGACAGCAGAAAGGCATGCTGGCTGTTAACACATTTCCCATATAGAAACTTCCTATTGATTTGTATCTCTATACCTCTCCAGTGTGACTTCTGGTTAACCCCTATACTATTCCTTTCTAATAAATAATTCAAGGTTTATAGATTCAGCCCCATTACACCGATATATGATTTTACATTTGTATAATGGAGAGGAACCTCTGCAGCTTAAAACTCTGTGGACTAGAGTTACCCTGAGCATTTATAAATGAGGAATGAACAGTCAGTATTATTGCACGACTGCGAAAACAATCAGAGCTCAGCATGAGAGGTGAAACACTGGGATAATCCCATCTCTTGTAGTACTGCCGTATGTAGCGTACAGCAGGTCGTAATGTCGCAGGGAATAGAGTAAAATAAATCATTTTTCCATCTGAAATTTTAAGGATCAAGGAATCATCGAGTGAGATTTGTTTGTATTGGTTTAGCCATTTTCCGATATATAACATGAAGCTCCTGAGCCCCAATGCAAAATCTATAACATGCCCCCCACACACATGTACTATGTACCATTTATAATATTAAATTCTACTTATGTGGTTGAAGGGCCTTTGGGTCACCTCAGGCACCATGGCCCTGGTGCAACTCTAACCACAGCACACCCTATAGCTATGCTCCTGACCACTTTTTCTTACATGGGTACCCTCACAATGAGTTGCTTGCAGAGCTACTGCTGCTAGGACCACTAGCAGTCAACTATTTTCCCCAGGGGTCATCATTACTACATGTGAGTCAAGTCGTCTTACCTCGAAGATGCACTATTACATCTATAAGCCTTAACGGGGTATTCCCAGAATCGACATTTATAACCTATCCAGAGGTGTACGTTGTGAGTAAATACAGTGGGGGGGGGGGATATATCTAAAGGGTAACGCCAGTTTTCTACCGTAAAAAAGTCACATTTTGACACATGCCATAGTTGCACCAAAATTTCTAACTTTTCAATTCTCCAACCACTTTTGGAAAGTGGAGAGAAATGGGGTATAGTTTAGTGAAAAAGGCCTGTGAAAGAACTTCAACTGGCGTAAGTTATGGCGCAAATCTACACCATAGCAGATATAGGTTTGCATTTCGGTTGCATGGGTAGCCAAAGATGTGCTAAGTGTGTTTAGAGGTGTACACCTCTTAATAAATTTGGCACTTTTCTCACTAACGTAAATTATTTAAGATTGGCATTTGAAATGCCAGTTTTAATATAGTCCCCCCATTATGAACAGCACTACAGAATAATTCAGAGCTATATAGATAACAAGTCAAGTAACCCCAAAGTTATGGCCACCACCATTTTCTCCTTTGTAGTTTGGGAAATTTTGCTGGGAAAGTGTTGCGCTGGTATAATACGGGTGCCCTCGCTTCCAGCGGATGTGCTATGTCCCTTCCTAGTTCCTAAATACTAGGGCCCTGAAACTGAAGGAATGTTCCCCTCCGTCCTGCACATCGGGATGTTTTTTCATCACCGCATTACTAGTGGCATAACATTTTTTATTTTTCGGTTGATGGAGTTGTTGAGCGCAGTATCTGAGGGGCTCATCGGCCGGATCGGAGAATAGCTCCGGTCCTGGCCGTTACAGGAGGGTGCCAGCTGTATAATACAGCTGTCACCCTGCGGTGATGGTGCGGGCTCTGCTTCTGAGCCCGCACCATCACCGCGACGTAACTGTACTGCTATTTGTGGGAACACCTTCGCGACAGCGCCATATATATACGGCGGATGTCGGGAAGGGGTTAACATAAGTCTTCATGCTTCATGGGAAATAAGGCTCCCAAACCATGAAAAATAACCTCGGATCATTATCCCTCCTATACCAATTGTTACAGTCGGCACAATGCATTCCAGTAGGTAGCGTTCTCCCGCCATCCGCCAAGCCCAGATTACTTCGTTAGAGTGCCAGCTTTACACCACTCCAGCTGACGCTTGGCATTGTGCATGGGAATGTATGGCTTGTGTGCAGCTGCTCAACCATGGAAACCCATTTTATGAAGCTTCCGACATGTTTTTTGTGCTGATGTCACTTACAGGGGCAGGTCGGATCTCTGCACTGAGTGATGCAACAGAGCATAAGTGATTTTTACGCACCATACGCTTCAGCACTCGGTGGCCCCATTTTGTGATTTTGCGTTGTCTACAGCTTCGTGGCTGAACGGTTGTCACTCCTAGACGCTTCCACTTCACAATAACAGAACTTACAGAGGATCGGGGCAAAACTAGCAGAACAGAAATTTAATAAAACTGACGTGGCAAAAGTGACATCCTATGACAGCGCCATATGTAAAGTCACTGACCCATACTACTAATGTTTGTCTATGGAGATTGCATGGCTATGTGCTTGGGTTTTTGCAACTGTTTGCAATGGTTGTGGCTGAAACACCCAAACTCAATAATTAGTCCACATACTTTTGGCCATATAGTGTATATCTCCTGAAATACTCTGTGTTGATGTAAACAATATATTATAATATATATAACAACAATATAACAATATCTGTAGCAGGGGTCTCTAACTTGGGACTCTCTAATCATCCTAAAATGACAAACTTCCCGTATACTGAGCTTGTAGTTTCGCACCAGTTGGAGAGTCGCAGGTTGTACATCACTGGTTTAATTAGTTAAAAAAATACAAACATTATAATTAGTTTAGTTTTGAAATAATTTTGAAATGCAAATTATAAAGCCATTAATAGCCTTGAATATGTCAGCTCGACAAAAACAATTCTTAGGATTTGACATTAATTGGCTCAAAATTTTAAATATGCTGCACATGTTTTGTTTCATTTGACCTTTGGAAAGTATCATTTTGGAACAAAACTAAGAAACAAACAATTTTCCCTTTCACACAGACAAAAAGATCAGACTAAGCGCCTGTTCACATCAGTGTTTGGGTTCCATTCATGGGTTCCCAACCTTTCTGTCAGGGGAACCGATGAACGTATAGCCGAACATAAACTTTTGTTTTAGTTTGCATTACCATTGATTTCAACAGTAGAGCTTCAGTTTCTGTTTGTTTTTGTTCCGTAAAGTTTCCGTTTTTTTCACTGAAACAATAGTGTACTCGACTACGCTATTGTTTCCATGGAAAAAATAAAACTTTACAGAATGGAAACTGACAAACAAACTGAAATGGAAGCAATACTATTAAAATTAATGGTAATGCAAACGGAAGCGATAGTTTCCGTTCATCGGTTCCTCTGACGGAAAGGTTGAACGGAAGCGATGGACGGAACCGGAATGCTGATGTGAACAGGCCCTTATCCTCTGGACCTATGCAACAGAATTGATTTTATTGGGATAATACCATCTTATTTATGGTAGATAAATAATATGGCAGATGTGAGTACCACCTCCAGGACCCTAACCTATGGGGAGAAAAGGGGTTTTGTAACCCCTGTTCTCCAAATCTCGACTGCCATTTTTTCCATAAAAGTCAACAAAGTTACAGAAAGTATTAGTAAATTTGCCCAAGGTGTGAATGCAAATTCATAATTTTCCTTTTACTCACAGCAAACATCCTGGATGCTGCGTCTTCTCACTTTAAAAAAATGTAATAACAAAAATGAAAAAGACAAACAAAATGTGAACCTGGCTTTACAGCGCAATTTTGATGCATTTCATGTAACACATTTATTTTGTATATTTTTTTTAGCCATTTTTTTAACTTATCTCACAATGCACTTTCACATTACCCATACCCATCAAACATGTCACCTCCCTTTCAGGGTAATATATTTTATATTTAGTGTGTAGGTGTCACCTACAATAGGAGGAAGGCTGCCACCTCAAATATTCTTAGACTGTTCGCTGGCAAGAAGGTTGCAGTCATGGAGAGGGATACAAAGGTGCAGAAGTAGCAGTTACTGGTTCCTTAGTCCTTAGGGTGGGTCATGAGACCCAGATGCTCATAAGAGAACAAATATGGGTGTGCAGGGCCAGGACAAGGGAAAGTCAGGGTAAGGCACAATAATCATTGATGAAGAGGTGGGCACTTAGCATGGTTGCTCCGTAATTCTTCTTTCGGCACTGGGGTCATGGATTAGAATCTGCCCAAGAGCAACAACCACATGGACCTTGTGCTCCCCGTGTTGGTTTCCTCCCACACTCTAGAAACATAATTGTCTGACATAGGGAAATTAGATTGTGAGCCGCATTTGGGGACAGAGACTAATGTGAGTGATGACAATCTCTGCACAGTGCTGCAGAATATGTTGGTGCTATTTAACCAACTAGAAATAATAAAAATAATTATTTTTTTCAGTAACTGTATTTAATGAAGAGATCTACTTATTCATATCAAGTCAGAAGTGCCCCGCTTGAGAGCCAAGGTGCTGATTGGTTGAGCTCTCTGTCTCTAACTTTTAGAATGGATTTAAAAATATGTGCTTTCCTCCTCATTCAGAAAGGTCCACCGATTATCCCCCTGTTGGGATTTAATTCCATTTTTGTTAAAAAAAAATATAATATAATATTATATATATGTGTGTGTAAATGAGCCCGCAAAGAGGAACCCTTTATGAGCAGGTGTGTTGACTGCAAGAAAATCAACTGATCACATTGCAATAACTTTGATCTTAAGAATATGATTCCCAAATGGTCACAACAACTATTAATTGTATTGTCAATTTCTCATTGGGAAGCCAAGATCTGTGGGCAGATTTGGAAAAAATTGTGTTCATATGTGTGCTTGTTAAAATCCAGTAGACACGGCTATAAGTGGCGGAAGGTCTTCTGGCTGAAACCAACAGAGTTGATGACAAACAATGCAATGACTCCTTTTTGTCGGGATCATTACAGTTAGAAAGTCGTTGTTTCCTATGGTCCTAATAGTGGTGGAAAATATGTAAGGGGTGATACTACCACTTTAAATGATATCTAACTTTTAGGTGACTTTTCAGAATAAGCGGTCATGTGTGTACATGATGAATAACACGGTTTCTGGCCATTTTATGACTTGTATTCTGCATTATGAGAGAGAGTGAGAGTGTGAGAGAGAGAGAGAGAGAGAGAGAGTGAGAGTGAGTGAGTGAGTGAGAGAGAGAGAGAGAGAGAGAGAGAGGAATACTCTAAACTAACAGGGAAAGCTGTGTGGTAGGGGGTAACCCCTCAACAACCAGTAGCGGCATGGTCAGTACTGCTGTGGAGCCTGCAATCACTTTGCCACAGCCGGACTTGGTGGGAGGAACTCCTGCGCAGTGGAGAGCCCCAACCCCGGTTTAAGGACCGCTCTGGTTGTCGGGCCACTTATTTAAATAAAATCTGTTAAAGTTACAAATCTTCAGTGATTTATTGTGAACCACCTGTAACTAACACACATTTGTTGATATTGACATTGACAGATTCTCTCTCCAAGGTGATGTAAATCTCATAGATTAGTCATCATGGAGTAGCTGGTTATCTAGGCGAGTCAAACTGTCCACAAAATATAATCGGTCACACTTCTGGGTCACTTGGTCTTTGCCTCTTTGATGTTAAAATGGTTGTCCAGTTTAGAAAACCCAGGTTCATATACGCTGTTAGAGAGTTCAAAGTTAATAGAGGGGGAGTTTATTTCGGATCCTCATCTCTTGGTCAGAACGGAGAGCAGTCACAAAGAGGGTCTCTCGCTCTGGAGGACCTGTCCTGTCTTGCATTATACAGACAAGGAACTCTTCTAACAAGTAGGGATTGCCCAAAGCGGAGAACCCTTTTAAAGACACTATGTTGATGAGACGATCAGTATACAGTGTATAAAATGATCTTACAGTGTGAAAATTACTTTCATGAAATGTAGAAAGTGTTCTGCACAACTACCAGATGGTGCCAGCTAATAGGTTATGTTCCATATGTGTAAATAAAGTGTAATTACATTATACGTGGGCATCATGAGACTAGTTCAAAGCAACATAATACAGCTGTATACATTAGTTGAATGCAGAATGCGTGCTTATTATTTATTACCTGCGTGAAATATTTATCAAAACCTGATTTGCTAACATTGCAAAAGTTTGAAGCAAAAATGTAATAATGCAATTGTGGGAATATAATCAGCGCCACAGTCAAGACTGAGGGATTCAACTATGTTCCTCTAACTCCTGCCATCTGCTTCTGTCCGTGTGCTGGAGCGCTGTTATACAGACATGCTGGTAGAGTGCTCTCTCATGAGTGATCCAAGACTGAGCTATTTACCAAGTGAAAATTACCTTTTCTGATAATCGTTAGCAATCTATTTACAGACACACATCCTACTGCTGCTGAGATAAAGGGGCTTTTACCTACAAAAAGCTTCCACGTTTTGACTTGTACATGCTCCTGACAGCTTTCAATGGCGTGTTTTTTTTTTCTTTTTGCACTTTCATACACCTAAGCATATCATCAGGAGATGTTTTTATTTCCCTGGGACTGTTTTCACTGGGTTGGATATTAATACACAGAGAAATCAGAACAAAGAAAATAAAAAATAACCCAAATAACATTGACGCTAGAAAATTGGTCCACGGTCCTCTGGGGTTGGTTACACATTTGCAACAGTAGAAGTCTAGATATAAATACAAAGACCAATAGCTATGACAATTTCAACCCTGTGAAGTGCTCAAGGTCAATCACAATGTGTTACAATGGCAAAGCTTCGGGGGCTGGAGGAGCGAGTGCCCTGAGTGCTGGATACTGGGGGCACCAAGTAGCAACTCTGAGAAACTAAGACATGGTATTTAGATACAGGGCTATGGGCAGCAAATAAAATGTTTGCCACGGGTGAAGGAAAGATTAGATACGACTCTGCATGTCAAAGCTGTCGGTCTCACTAAAGACATTTATGGCATATCACTAGGATATGCCATCAGTGTCAGCTATGCTGAGAAAAGTTAAAAATGGGTCGACCATGGAGTCTCTAGAAAAAAAACAAAGAAGTGAATCCAAGAAACCGAAGTGATTTTTTTTAGCTCTAATGCCACTTTTTTTTTTTAGTGATCGGCAGGCGTCATAGTGGGATAACCTCCACAAATCGGACATCGATGGAATATCTTATCCTAGTGCCATAAACTTCTTTAGCAAGACAAACCTTTAAATATTTAACAAATGCAGGATTATTGTGATACATTTATAACCCTCCATGTGGGTTGAGACTTTAGCCAAATCAGTTGATCAGAAGTGACATCACAGCAGTATGAAACAAGAAGTGATGTCATCAGAACAGACACTTTCAGAATCTGTTCTAGATAGAAAATGGCACTGTCTTTATTGTACAGTATTTAATGCTCATGTTTCTCTAGTAATAATGACTGTTTTGTTTCACAGTTAAATTCATTAAGATTTAGGTGTCAGAGAGCAAAAGTATCACCTCCTGCCTTCTCCACTGTTGCTGTGTGCCCTTAATACCAACACTGAGAAATGCTCTCCACAGCACACCGCACCATGACAGTCTTTGTGAAAACCTGCAAATTGCTTTACAATGACTGACACTTACAGCACATGTTGTCACTGAATAATTGTATAAGCCGAACATACAATTACATGAATTTAAAAGATCTTTTTATCTAAAAAGCTATATCGCACAGTTCAGATGCAAGCTTCAACTTGTTATCTACAATCATTGCTAAGGCTATAGGTATAGCGACTGCAGCAATAAGCTACAACAAAAGGGGTTCGATTGCACTACATTAAATTGCTTTAATCCAGGGGTCTCAAACTCGGCCAGGTATGTGGGCCACATATAGAAAAAATGTGAAGTTGACGGGCCACATTACTTTCAAATTTGATACAATACAAAATTATTGTTAATCAATTAGTTATTTGAACTACTATAACACTATATTACTATAATACTAATACTACATTGCTATAATAATAGCGCTAGGTTTAAAATTTGAGAGATTTCTCCTTGTGCTTATTTCAACAATCCAGTTATCCAGTTTAAGTGTCGCTAAATGCAGTCCGGCGGCTCAGTTAGCAGCGTTTGGCAGACACACATGTGAAGATTGGGCAGCCCCTTTTTAGATAGTGCCACAGTGCCCTCGGTGGATGCTGCCGCAGTGCCCTCGGTGGATGCTGCCACAGTGCCCTCCGCAGATGCTGCCACAGTGATGTCAGGGGCTTGCCCAGAGCTGGAGTCCTGGAGTAGAGCCGCTTCTAGCACTCTGCCTGGGATTCCAGCTCTGCTCCTGACATCACTGTCCATATATGGACAGAGATGTCAGGGGAAACCCCAGAGCTGGAGTCCCGGAGCAGAGCCGATGTTAGCGCTCCGCCCGGGTCTCCGCTCTGGGGAAGACCCTGACACACTGTCCATATATGGACAGCGATGTCAGGGAATTACACAGAGTCCGGGAGCGGAGCTGATACTAGCGCTCTGCCCAGGACTCCGCTCTGGGGAAGACCCTGACACACTGTCCATATATGGACAGCGATGTCAGGGCATTCCACAAAGTCCCGAAGCAGAGCCTATACTAGCGCTCTGCACGGGACTCCGGCTCTGGGGAAGCCCCAGACATTGCTGTTCATATGTGGACAGCGATGTCAGGGAATTCCAGAGGCTCGGAGCAGAGCCTATACTAGCGGCTCTGTGTCCCGCGGGTCGCAGATAACAGCCCCAGAGGCCGCATGCGGCCCGCGGGCCGCGTGCTTGAGACCCCTGCTTTAATCCAACATCAATGGAACTTGATAGGTGCCGGATTATCGAATATTTTGGATTACTGGAAGGATATAGAAAACTTTATAAGGCTTCAATCACACATGCAGTTTTGATTCCGTTTTTTGAGGTAATGCAAGGAGTGGAAGGAAGGAAAAGTAATGAGGAAAGACTGATACATCTCTCTTTTGTATCCATTTCTGGCTTTGGCTTTAAAAACTGTATCAAAAGCTCTTGCAAAACTGAATATGTGAATGCTGTTTTAAAGCCCATTTACACAAGCAGATAATTGGTCAAACTTGAACGCTAACGCAAGAGCGTGCACGATAATGGCTTAACGTAAATAGGTGAAGTGACTGGACGACTGGCGATAAAACGCTTGTTGGTTGTGCGAGTGATCGTTGGTCGTTCTGACATTGTGGTATGTAAACATGAATCGTTTGATTAATAACAGATATGTAACATTGTTAAATATGCGACCAAACAATTAATTTTTAATGATTATTGAGACCATAACATTAAGTGTAAATACTTGTCTGGAATGGCATTTGGATTACTTACAGCAATTGTATCGAAGATCGCTTCTATGAGTAAATGGATCTTAAAACTGACTTGTAAGCATAAAGAATGTTCATTATTACATCAAAATTAAATGTTATCACAAAATGTACTATTTCTGAGATTCAGATGTGTAAGGCTGGATTCACACATGCAGTTTTAATGCATGTTTTGATGTTTTTTTTAGCTAAAGTGGCACCAAAACTTGTATCAAGTATGGTCTTTTTATGTGATTTTGTGTAGATTTGATCCAATTTTCTGTGATTTGTTTGTAATGTTGGTGTAGGGATCTGCAAAATAGTGAGGACTATTGACGCGAGTTGCGAGCTTGAGTATTTTGGCCAAAATATCAACTAAAAACTCATGTTTATCATTTTTGCCGGATGCAGTCTGACCTTGTCATATTGGAGGAGAAAAAGGTGTCAGTACTGTGTCCGTAATTGACGGACGTATTTCGGCCGCAAGTAGTGGACCGAACACAGTGCAGGGAGCCGGGCTCCTAGCATCATACTTATGTACGATGCTAGGAGTCCCTGCCTCTCCGTGGAACTACTGTCCCGTACTGAAAACATGATTACAGTACGGGACAGTTGTCCTGCAGAGAGGCAGGGACTCCTAGCATCGTATATAACTATGATGCTAGGAGCCCGGCTCCCTGCACTGTGTTCGGTCCACTACTTGCGGCCGAAATACGTCCGTCAATTACGGACGTAATTAGTGTGTGTGCACATACCCTTAGAAGGTGCTAGGCAGCCCGTCTGATTTAATAGTATTAGGCGTAACTAATATGACTACAAGCCAGCATGGTGCACTACACGTAACTGTGTGACTGGCATCTATAGAAGCCTTATCTGTGTGCAATTATAATACTAAGTAGACACCCCCCTCATGGTGAGCGGATGTTCATCAGTGTTTTGGACCTGTGCTACCTCCCTCGTATAGCATTGTGGTTTATTTGCATGTTGCTGGGAATTGGTTTTTAACCTGCCATCGTATCAAGTATGGCTTTTTCTGTGATTTTGGGTAGATTTCATTCAGTTTTCTGTGATTTGAATGGACTCAAAAGGATAGAAAAGTATAAAGGAAAGACTGCACCAAATGCCCTTCAAATGCCTTATTACAAAGTATTCTCCTCTAGAAGCATTGGCTATATTCTAGTTTCCATATTACGGCCATAATACCTAGACCTCATCTTATGGTGATCTATGTTCGGCTCAGTAGAACCTCAGCAGTTCCGGGTATTACGGCCATAATACAGATGCTGAAATGTGGCAGCATTGCGGACATCTGAAACTGTCCTTATTCTAAAAACAATTATCCTAAAACAATTAGGGCCTAAATAACTTGACTTCCATGTTAAAGAAAAAATACGTTAAAACAACTAAAGCAACAAACAAACCTAAAATAATCTCAGCATTTGCCGGGTTACTTTTTAAATAGTAATCTGAAAAAGAAACAATGTTGCTATGTCTACAATGGTAGTTTCTAGAACCGTGCTCCTAGTGATCCCCAAATTTAGATGTCCTAGCTGTGGCACTAACAATTCACTGTTAATTGCTATCTGCCTGGAATAAAAGATTTATATGGCAGATAGACACAATAGTTTGTTACAGAGGGGTCAATGCATCAAGTCATGTACTGAAACTTCAGCACCCACCCCCATAATAATAGTGAGCAAATTACAGCTCTCGAGCTCTGTGCACTTGATTATAGTGTGTTCATGAACTTGCAAGCTCTTAATTAAAAAGTCATATTATAAAAGGCAATACAAACCACTTACAAGAACTTCATGCTCCCTCCGCAGTAAATAAAAATGTTTTTGCCAATGTATGGACTCTTTTGAACCTGGAATGGATGGTTTAAAATGTAAAGCTCAACTGGAAGCTATTAACACATTCAGTACAAAGTTGTTTTGTCATTTGTTTTTGTTATTTTTTATTGTATTTATTTTTGTTCCATTAGGCCCGAGTCACACGGAGTATTTTGAAGGTAGAAAAAATCTGCCTCAAAATTCCTGAAAGAATTTTGAGTCAGACTTTGACCTGACTGCACTTTCTTTCTGCGGTTTTCGTGTAGTTTTTCTAAGCGTTTTTCGGCCGCTGCCAAAGAGCGCCGCGGGCAAAAAACACAGCATAAAACGCTTTCTTTGCCTCCCATTGATTTCAATTGGAGGTCAGAGATGGAACCGCGGGAAGAAAGAGCATGATGCTTTTTTGTCCCGCGAGCGGGGAAAAAAACCGGCTTCGCCTCCCATTGAGATCAATATAAGGCGGTTTCGGCGTTTTTTTGGTGCGGATTCCAATGCGGTTTCTGCGTCAAAATCAGCGCCAAAAAAAAATAATCAGTGTGAACAGGGCCTTAAGTGTCAACTCTGGATTGTTTCTTAATTCACTGAAGATTTAATAAAGTAAAAAAGCAAAATTAAAACGAATTTTAAAAAAAATTGTTAAAAAAAATATATTATCTTTTTAAAATAAAGGGTTACCCCCCCCACCGTTCTTTGCAGATATATGTCCTTAAATCATAATAAATGAAGGCATAACACTAGGATATGCCATCACTTACTGATTGCAGTGTGGGTTAGGGTTCCAACTAACGAGGTCCTAGTAACTGGACACGGTAGGTGGTTGGCAACGCGCCACTGGAACCAGACGATGTGACGATGTGAGAAACATAACCCCTTTAATATCAGAATTACCCAGTGTGGAGGTTTCTATTAAATGTTAGGTCAAATACAAGTCTACAAGTATTAGTAAATGAACTTTATCTTTCACAAGTGCATATGATATTCTGAAAGAAGCCCTGAGGATCTGCAGAAATGTAATCCCTCAGACAATGAAAGACTTTCTAAAGGTGTGAGATCTCCAGCTTCTTTAACCTCCTAACTAGAATTGCTTTAGACTCTTTGAAGCACCAGGAACACAGAAGGTCAAAAGATGAAGAAAGAAGTCGGAAAGCAGGAACCTTTCTACCGTTAAAGAGAAGCTGTGGGAAACATTATTCTCCATGTAGTGACAGACACTTCAAAGCACATTTTTATGACCAAGTTTTGATTAAGCCTGAGGCTTATCAAACATTCAACGGTACAGCATATTAAATAAGTATCTTATTAGCATTTACTGTCGTCTGAAAGAAAATATGACTTTTACAGTTATAAAGTAAATCTTCAAAGAGTAGCCTGACTGTGGATAGACCAAACAAACACAAAAGACACAACAAATTAGAACCCCAAATATAGCCTTTGGCGCCAAGTAGCAGTCAAAAAAACTAACATGGATCAATGGTGGATATTGCAGAATAGACCAACCATCAGACGATGGGTCCACAAATGGCCATGCTCCGATTCCAATACCCTTTTTGTAGACTCTATTTCATGACATCATCCTTTATAGTGTTTGGCACACAATTCTACTTTACAATCTTCAGCAATCAGCATCAATACTCCATAAGGCTTTCAACTAAAGAGGTTGTATCACCAGTTTAGTAATGCCCAATCTCCTAGTTAATCTAATAGGCGCTGCCATACTGATAATTCCAGTGAAAATTGTGTCCCAAAAACGTTATTATTTTAAAAGTTATGAGCTTTTTTCTAAATATGCAAATGAGCCTATACTTGACAAGTCGGTGTCAACACCAGCAATTCACCTGAGGTGGAGCCTCCTCACAGCCTCTGACACTGTCCTATCAGCATGAAGCTGCTTCACACAGCGTGAGAGACTGAGGCTGGGGGGAAGGGAGATCACTTAAAACAGCCATATCTCCGGCTGTGGACCACGTAGAACAGTGCTTCTGCTGTCATATGAAAGATGAGATTCTATTCATGATTCACAGTTCTAGCTGTGAAACAACCGGAGTTATCACCAGTTGAAAAGACAGTTGGGAATGGAAGCTGTATACTATATGATCACGCTGTGTTGTTGGGCAGGGAAGAGCGAGAATCTGTATGAGGATTGGTCAGCGTCATACAGAAAACATTACACCGCCCAGAGAGAAAAGCAAGAGTCACCTCCCATTTGGCTATTATAGCCAAATTAGCATATTTAGAAAAATGCTCATAACTTTGAAAATAATAAACGTTTTTGAAAAACAAATTACACTGTAGTTATCAGTATTATAGCGCTGAATAGATTAGTTAGGAGATAGGGAATTAATAAACTAGTAACAGATCCTCTTTAACTGTAACCGGTTTGTCAATGAAAATCCTGTTGGCTTCTCGACATGCCTTTTTTTTTAATCAACCCTAGTTGGGCTCACTAGCTCTGCAGAAGGCTGGCCCTCTAGTCTACTCTGCCACCCAACCACTGGTGGATAGGTAAGATGCAGGGGCGTAACTAGGAAAAACTGGGCCCCATAGCATACTTTTGACTGGCCCCACTCCCCTCGGTGCCATACACTGCCCCCCTTGTAGATCGTGCCCCCTGCAGATAGTGCCCCCCATGTAGATTGTGACATACAGCCCCTGGTAGATTGTGCCATACAGCTCCCCTGTAGACAGTGCTATACAGCCTCCGCTGTAGACAGTGCTATACAGAACTCCATGTAGACCGTGTCACACCCCATTTGTAGATAGTGCCCCCTCCTCTCCCTGTAGATCGTACCATACAGCCCCCCTGAAGATATTGCCATAAAGCAGCCCCATGTAGATAGCGCCATACAGCCTCCCTGTAGATAGTGCCATACCACCCCCGGTAGATCGCGCCATACTGCCCCCCTCATGCAGATAGCGCCATATAGCGACCCCCCTCCTGTAGATAACACCATATAGCGACCCCCAAACAAATAAAACAAAAGAAAAAAGTCATACTCGCCTAGTCATACATCATCACGCCGGCCTGCGCTGGGATCCGGTCCCTGCACCTGATAGGCTGCAGGCCAAATGTGGCCTACCTCCCTGCTCTGCCATAGCGTTCAATAGTATCTGCGTCCTAAGGACGCAGATACAGTTGAATGTGGCATCGCTACCGCTGTAAAAACCATAGCGGCTGCTGGCAGTGCCACCAGCCTTTGGGGGGGGGGCGTGATGGCGGACGGCACGGGCCCCCTCATGCTGCGGGCCCCGTAGCAGCCCCTATGGCTGCTACAGCGGTAGTTACGCCACTGGTAAGTTCTCCAGGTCCTTTCTTTATTGGTGTCAGTGCTGTTACCGTGCCTAGTATGCCATCTTCTCTTTACCCCTTGCATCAGGGTGTTACACAACGCTACCCGATATGTTATCTAATGATCTACTCTCACTTCCATTACTTGGTGGACTAGGGTTTTAACTCAAGAGCCTTTCGGTCTTTTAATGCTGTCCTTAATAACCTGTTCCATATTTCTCTGTTACTTTATTCAGCTGTAACTTATGTCAAGATATCTGGTTGTACCTTATAGGCGTCATGTTATGTTATATATGCCTTGATCTTGCAGTTGTTTCTACAATTGTGTACATCTTTTCTGTTACTGAACTTTTTAAGGCTTCTACGATGTTATGCTTTATTTTCAATCTGGTCTCCGATTGTTATTTTGTTGTATATACAAATAAAAAGGCAATAAAAATAGAATTAAAAAAAAGATACCTAGAGAAACTTTATAGAATACGGTCTTGAACTGTAAAACAAGGCCAGGTGTAACTAAAGATGAGCCTGATAATAATTTTCAATCTGCATCCCTCACATGCATATTTCCAGACTAAAGCTGGACATATATCATAGAGAAAAGCCGAACAATCCATATTGGTTGGTTTAGCCGGGAATTTTATGTGTATGAGGGCCCGATCCTTTGTTCCCATGGGAGATAACCCGCAAAAGTGACTGGCAGCAGAGCAGCTTATTCCCCTTTTCCTAATGAAATAATAATGAACTCTCAGCAGAGCATATATGTTTATGGTGGATTCAGTAGACAAAGCTATTTCATGTGTATGGCCAGCTTAACTCTACTACAGGAATTGTATACACTTAGTTTCATTAGTATTCACCTAGTGTTCCCTTCTTACAGCTTTCTCTGCAGGCTTTGGTAATTAGGGTTTCCTAGAAACCACTTGACTTATTTTCTGGGTGACCACCATTTGAGTACATACAGATGTAGCCATCTTTATCTTGACTTTTAACGCATTAAATACACAGTTACAAGAAACTTTTACTTGACTTTTTTAATGGCTTTTGTTGTGTGATATAATGCTGCAGCAAGTTATTAGAGTCAAGATAAAGACGGCTAGAACCAAGGGTGGACATACCATTGGTGCAACTTGTGCAACTGCACAGGGGCCCAGTAGGTAAGGGGGGCACTGTCACCTTAAAGCAACCTCTTTCTATCTGTTACATTACATGTAAATGGCTGATATAATGAATTTTATGGCTAAAAATTACTGATGGATTGTTAGATGGACTGTTAGGGAGACCTACAGATGTAGCCATCTTTATCTTGACTTTTAACACATTAAAGAGGCTCGGTCACCACATTATAAGTGGCCTATATTGTACATAATGTGATCGGCGCTGTAATGTAGATTACAGCTGTGTTTTTTATTTAGAAAAACGATCATTTTTGACAGAGTTATGACCTATATTAGCTTTATTCTAATGAGTTTCTCAAATGGACAACTGGGCGTGTTTTACTATATGACCAAGTGGGCGTTGTGGAGAGAAGTGTATGACGCTGACCAGTCAGTGACCAATCAGCGTCATACAGTTCTCTCCATTCATTTACTCTGCAGATAGCGAACTAGCTATATCGCTATGTGCAGCCTCATACACACACACACACACACACACACACACACACACACTAACATCACTGCAGTGTCCTGATAATGAATAGACATTACCTCCAGCCAGGACGCGATGTGTATTCAGAATCCTGACCACTTCTGTAGTGTCTCTGTGATTTACAGCATAGCAGGCATAGTCTCGCGAGATTACGCTGTAAGCTGACATTCACAGCGAGATCTCGCTGTGCTGCACTGTAAATCACAGAGACGCTACAGACGTGTCAGGATTCTGAATACACATCACGTCCTGGCTGGAGGTAATGTCTATTCATTATCAGGACACTGCAGTAATGTTAGTGTGTGTGTGTGTGTGTGTGTATGAGGCTGCACATAGCGATATAGCTATATCGCTATCTGCAGTGTAAATGAATGAAGAGAAGTGTATGACGCTGATTGGTCACTGATTGGTCAGCGTCATACACTTCTCTCCACAACGCCCACTTGGTCATATAGTAAAACACGCCCAGTTGTCCATTGAGAAACTCATTAGCATAAAGCTAATATAGGTCATAACTGTCAAAAATGATAGTTTTTCTAGATAAAAAACACTGCTGTAATCTACATTACAGCGCCGATCACATTATGTATAAGATAGGGCACTTATAATGTGGTGACAGAGCCTCTTTAAATACACAGTAAGCAAATTTTTTTAACTTCACCTTTTTCAATGGCTTTTCAAATGGCTTTTGTTGTGTGATATTATGCTGCAGCAAGTTATCACAGTCAAGATAAACTTGGCTACATCCGCGAGTGATTTATGATGAGATGCTGGAGAGCAAGGGGCCCATACACTGTTCTTGCACAGGTGCCCTAAGCTGTCTGTGTCTGCCCCTGGCTCCATCCATATAGCTACTGTTTCAGAGATACCTATGGAAGAACCGAAACATTTCACCTGTAGAACACCTTTTACTCGCAGCTTCGGTTTGGATCTTAGTACTCTGCTTGCCCGAGCACATTAGTGAGATGGGATTGTAAGGGAATTAAATATCTAAAAAAATAAGTAGGAAGTGAGAATAAGTAACACTCACGTCAAGTGAATAGTTGAGCAAGCGGATAGTTGTAAATGGTCAAAGAGAACAAAAGTACAGGACTAATATTGGGAGGAACAATTAGAGCCAAAAAGCGCATGTCAAATAATCGAAGAATTGAAGTATGAAAAACACTAGAAATACAGATTAACCACTATAAGAGGAAGTGGTAAAATAGCGGTTGTTGAGTTTTGATTAGCCAGGTGGGTTGCCCATACTGCACATATGCTGCTCAGCATCTTCACCTGCCCCGCTACATGGGGAAACAGCACAGCGCTGTCAGATGTAGCAGTCACACCTGGGCCCTGGTGCCTAAGGGAGCCCAAAGGCCCCTCTGCCACATAAAAGGACAAAGTAGTATAAGTGACACATGGTATGTAGGGGGACCTGTTCCAGATTTAACGTTCGGCCCAAGAACTTCAAGTTATGCCTCTGCTATAGGACATCACTGGAAAATAGTTAAGATTCTTACAGCTACATGTGCAGAAGCAGTCATAGGAATTTAGGTCTACTATACAATTGGCTGCCTCGCCATCCTACACAGACTTGTTTTAGGTCCGTTACACTCAGGCAACAAGAAGCATGAATAGAAAACATGCAAATCAAGGGAAGAGGTGATGAAAGGGAAGAGGTGCAGGAGTGTAGTAATAATAATACTGTCATAATTATAACAACAAAGTAGAACAATGCTAAAAGGATATCATGTAAATACAACCCTACTTGTAGATATGTTTGTTTATCATAATTTCACAGAACCTTGTTTTGAAAAGAAGTCTGGACAAATGAACATGTGCCCTCTCTAACGTATAGCAATATTCCAAGCAGAATCATACTCCATAAGGTCTCCATCAAGTCTTATGACAGATGTTCCTTTTCTAACAAGGATAATGATCTTTTCAGAAGTGCACTGAGCACAAAACAGAATCTGCAAATGCAGAAGGAGAAGGAGCTGCCAAAGGAGCACTCAGACTATATTAGATAATTGCTTTATAAAAATGAAGTATACTGTACTCTGAGCAACCTACAGAATAATACATGTACTGAATTCACTGATCCATAGGTGTAATGCAAAATATGTAAAAAGGCCGCCCATCTATCTTGTGCCATTCATAATACTGGGGATTTCTTATACGTCAGAGGCTTTTGGTGTCCCCCCCCCCCTCCCTCAGGTACATGGATTAGGGTGCTGCCTCTGCACCTCCTACATCTCAATGCCCACAATTTTCACAGGAAATCTACTATATTTAGTTTCATATCATAGGTGTAAAGGATCTGCCAGACACAGCTTCTGTGTCGAAGCCCGTGGTTAATCAGTCTGCATCTGCTCCTAGGTCTGATAGAGTGACTCGATCTGCTACCACTCAGGCTGGTAGGCTGAGGAGTGGGATAACCCATCACAGCCTGGCCAGACGGAGCTAGCTCCCGCCCTCGGTCTATTTATATCTTCCTTTGCCTGTGATTCTGTCTGGTTTCCTGGCTCTGCTGCTCCTGCTAGTACTATTGTCCTCTGCTTCCAATTGACCCTGGCTTTACTGACTACTCTCCTGCTCTGCGTTTGGTACCTCGTACACTCCTGGTTTGACTCGGCTCGTTCACTACTCTTGTTGCTCACGGTGTTGCCGTGGGCAACTGCCCCATTTCCCTTAGCTTCTGTGTACCCTTGTCTGTTTGTCTGTCGTGTACTTATTGAGCGTAGGGACCGTCGCCCAGTTGTACGCCGTCGCCTTGGACGGGCCGTGCAAGTAGGCAGGGACTGAGTGGCGGGTAGCAGTGGCGTAGCTATAGGGGTCGCAGCGGTCGCAACTGCGACCGGGCCCCGTAGCTAGGGGGGCCCGCAGGCCCCCCTCACCACACTAGCGCTGCAATGATTGCTCTACATTGCTTGGTCCCTGCTGTGGTACAAAAGAGACCCAGTAATGTAGCTTAAAGCATTGGTGGCAGCTCAGCTGTCAGAGAGTCATTGCGTGGAGGGGGAACAAGAGGGTGGAAAATGAATGATAGATGAATCCACTCATCTTACGAGACCCAGGCCCGCCCACTGTACTGTCCACCCAATCAGCTCACTTCTTGCTGTTTCCCTCTTCCTCGTGACCTGTTCAGAGGGAAAGGAATGGCTACAGCAAGAAGATGGTGTGCGTGTCTGCTGCTCCCCTGCAGTACGAGCTGCTCTCTGACCCCACAGCAGATGTGAGTAGCAACTAGTAATCCAGCTCTTAACCCCTTCACTGTGTGTATGTATGTCTGTCATGCTGAGCAGTCACACCTCAGGGCTGACAGTTTAGCATAACAGACAAAGTATCTATCTATCTATCTATCTATCTATCTATCTATCTATCTATCTATCTATCTATCTATCTATCTATCTATCTATCTGTTTATCTCATATCTGCACTGGTGTAGCTATAGGGGTCGCAGCGGTCGCAATTGCCCACGGCCCCCCACACCACATCAATAAAAAGTTACTATAGTAACTCGGGCCGCGGGCCCCTGTTACTATAGTAACAGACTGACCTTACCTTCCTGGTTCCGGATCGCAGCAGAGGTCCTGACGTCACAGCGCTATGCGCCGCGCACAACATCGAGAGGACAGAACTTCCGCCGCGGCTGAAGAGGAAGGTAAGATTAGTTGCCCTGACTGGCGGGGTCCGACTCCCGGGACCCGCCAATCAGCTGTTTTGAAGGGGCCGCAGCACTCGTACGAGAGCTGCTCCCCTTCATTCCGGTCACACTGTGAATCGATGTCGGCGATTCACAGTGTGAGCGAGTAGTGAAATGAAGGGGAAGCAGCTCTCGTACGAGTGCTGCGGCCCCTTCAAAACAGCTGATTGGATGGTCCCGGGAGTCGGACCCCGCCAGTCAGGGCAACTAATCTTACCTTCCTCTTCAGCTGCGGCGGAAGTTCTGTCCTCTCAATGTTGTGCGCGGCGCATAGCACTGTGACACAGGACCTCCGCTGCGATCCGGAACCAGGAAGGTCCCGGGAGTCGGACCCAGACACATCAGCTATTGATGGCCTGTCCTGAGGACAGGCCATCAATGTTTAGGGACGTAGCAGGCTTAGAGGGCCCATGAGACAGGATCACAGATTGTGTGATCCTGTCTGCTGGGCCCTGTATCTAAGCCTACCACACTGTCGGTTTAGATACAGGGCCCCAGCACACTGTAACCTTATACTGTATAAGATTACTGTCTGCTGGACCCTGTATCTAAGCCTACCTTGTGGTAGGCTTAGATACAGGGTCCCACAGACAGTATCACACATGGGCCCTGTATCTAAGCCTAACACATGTGTTACTAATCGTTTTTTTGTGTGTTTTCTTACAGGTTCGGTCGTTGGACTACGTTGGATTCCAGGACTACTTCGATGACGGCTTTTTATATTATCAATAAAATGGTTAATGGGGGCTGTGTGGGTTTTTTTTTAATTTCAATAAAATATTTTTTCTATGTCTTTGTGTTTTTTTTTAAACTATATTACTACCGCCTTAGTAATGGCCGCCGGCTGATTGACAGCATCCATTGCTAAGGCGGGGATTAGTGTTAGCCGATGCAGAGGCTAAGACTAACTCCCATTATTACCCCGGTACCCACCGCCACCAGGGGTGCTGGGAAGAGCCGGGTACCATCCAGTACCTGACCATCTGTAGTGATGGTCGGCCACTGGGGTGGCCGCAGGCTGGTAGTATCAGGAGGGGAAAGGCCAAAAACAGTGGCCCTTCCCACCCTGGTAATGCTAGCCTGCTGCTGCTTTATTATATCTGGCTGGTTATGAAAAATGGGGGGGAACTCACGTCATTTAAAAAAAAGAAAATAAAAAATAATTGGAAAGAACGATGTGGGGTCCTCCCCAATTTTCATAATCAGCCAGATACAACACAGCAGCAGCAGGCAGCATTACCAGGGTGGTAGGGGCCACTGTTTTTGGCCTTCCCCAGCCTAATACTACCAGCCTGCGGCCACCCCGGTGCCTGCCCGTCACTTCAGATGGTCGGGTACTGGTTCATACCCGGCTCTTCCCAGTACCCCTGGTGGCGGTGGGTACCGGGGTAATAATGGGGGTTAGTGTAGCCTCTGCACCGGCTAACATTAAGCCTCGCCTTAGGGCGGCCATTACTAAGGCGGTGATAATAAAGTTTAAAAAGATACAAGCACATAGAAAAAATATTTTATTGAAATAAAAAAACACAACCCTCATTAACCATTTTATTGAGAATAAAAACCGCCGTCATTGAAGTCCTCGTATCCGAAGTCCAACAACCGAACCTGTAAAAAAACACAAACACACAAAAATAATCAGTAACACAAAGAAGCAAAGTTATTATTCTTAACTTTCCTGGGTCCAGCGCTGGAGACGCAATGTCAGCGAGCTGAGTCCTGTATCTAATCCGATCATGTGTGATACTGTCTGCTGAGTCCTGTATCTAATCCGATCATGTGTGATACTGTCTGCTGGGCCCTATATCTAATCCAATCATGTGTGATACTGTCTGCTGAGCCACTGTATCTAATCCTATCATATGTGATACTGTCTGCTGAGCTCTGTATCTAATCCTATCATGTGTGATACTGTCTGCTGAGCCACTGTATCTAATCCTATCATGTGTGATACTGTCTGCTGAGCTGTGTATCTAATCCAATCATGTGTGATACTGTCTGCTGAGCTGTGTATCTAATCCTATCATGTGTGATACTGTCTGCTCAGCCACTGTATCTAATCCTATCATGTGTGATACTGTCTGCTGAGTCATTGTATCTAATCCTATCATGTGTGATACTGTCTGCTGGGCCCTATCTCTAATCCTATCATGTGTGATACTGTCTGCTGAGCCACTGTATCTAATCCAATCATATGTGATACTGTCTGCTGAGCTCTGTATCTAATCCTATCATGTGTGATACTGTCTGCTGAGCTGTGTATCTAATCCCATCATGTGTGATACTGTCTGCTGAGCCACTGTATCTAATCCTATCATGTGTGATACTGTCTGCTGAGCTGTGTATCTAATCCAATCATGTGTGATACTGTCTGCTGAGCTGTGTATCTAATCCAATCATGTGTGATACTGTCTGCTGAGCCACTGTATCTAATCCTATCATGTGTGATACTGTCTGCTGAGCTGTGTATCTAATCCAATCATGTGTGATACTGTCTGCTGAGCTGTGTATCTAATCCTATCATGTGTGATACTGTCTGCTCAGCCACTGTATCTAATCCTATCATGTGTGATACTGTCTGCTAAGTCATTGTATCTAATCCTATCATGTGTGATACTGTCTGCTGGGCCCTATCTCTAATCCTATCATGTGTGATACTGTCTGCTGAGCCACTGTATCTAATCCTATCCATAGTTTATAGGGTCGTAGTGCTATAGATATGCGGTCTCCTATACACACATTCTTTTGGGCAGACACATATGTATTAGGGCTATTTCCCCTGACATTTTAAGCCCTTAGTGACGCCCCGGCTGCTAGTGCTGCATTGTTGGGTCACTTAGACCCAGCGATGCAGCTGAAAGTTGCGGACCGTCGGCCATGAGAAGTTTGCGGGGGGGGGGGGGGGGGGGTAGCCAATAAGAACTTTTGCATCGGGGCCCATGAGCCTTTAGCTACGCCCCTGGCGGGTAGATTAGGGCTCACCTGTCTGTCTCCCTACCTCAACATTACAATAGGATGAGAATTTTGTGATGACATTTCTATGCAATTTGCAATACTAAGTAGTTTTACAAAAGACTGCAGGTAAAACTACTACATTATCTTAACTGAGAAATGTATCAAGAGCCCCAGAGTTGAATGACAAATTAAGATTTGTTACATCCGTATATACACAATACCAAGCCAGCTGCTACACAAACAATGGAAATTTAATTATTGGAGTAACAAACAAGGATATATATTTCATAAGCAAATATTAATTTCATGACAAATATTATTAATATAGGGTTACTCTCAAGAGCTTAGTCCATTTTCCAATAGCCAAGAATGACCAATCTTATATGTTAAAGAATTTCCATTTAGATCTTGTTTACACATTAATATTTGCTTTGTGAGTCTTAAATGGACACTAACTTTCCAAACAACTTAGGCTAATCTAATAGTATAACTGATATATCTCAACATTGTAATTTATTTACTATTAAAAGTTAGTAGTTTAATCGATGCAAACCCTGTGTGAAATCACGGCTACTAGGTGTCTCCATTCCTGCAATCTGCGGTCAACCCCCTGTTATCAAGCAAAATATGTCCCTAGTTACAGACGGAATGCAGAAGGTGGGAATGTGTCTCTTCTCTCCCTGACAATACAAGCCTGTGGAGAGGGGAGGGGGATGAGAAGAAAAGGGAGACACAGACACGCTGCTTATTGAAGTACATGGAAAGTAGAGAGGGAGGATGGATCAGCAGAAAGAG
Organism: Rhinoderma darwinii; assembly: GCF_050947455.1. Taxonomy (NCBI): domain Eukaryota; kingdom Metazoa; phylum Chordata; class Amphibia; order Anura; family Rhinodermatidae; genus Rhinoderma; species Rhinoderma darwinii. Next base: position 24,961,198 of record NC_134697.1, read on the forward strand.
ACAGGCACTGCTGCCTATAGAAGTCTATGGAGAGGGGAGGGGGAGTAAGAGCAGAGTGTGAAATACACAGACAGACATGTTGCAGCTACCAGGTAAGTGTTACTGTCTCACCTCGGTGCTGGATGCTCATTACTGCTGCTGCAGCATCTATATATGTGATAGATAGAGATAAGAGAGCAGGATTCTCCTCTTCTATGTGTGCAGTGTATAGAAGACATGATAGCAGATAAACTCTGCCCACTTGCTCAGAGACAACTGAGAATTAGAGATAGAGTTGCAGAGCGAAAAACGGCTAAAAAATGCAAAATACAAGTCATATAATGGACAGAAATAGTGTTATTCGTCATGTACACGCATATGACAGCTTATTCTGAAAAGTCATCTGAAAAGTTAGGTACACTTTAAGTATATGGAATCTCGTGAATATCTGCCCAATGTAAGCCCTCATACATATGATCGTATCAAGGCTCTGTACAACCTCTGAGTTGAAGCAATAGGGCACTCATAGATTTATAAGAGACCATAATGTACCTCTGTATACCTTTGATTCACATACTGAGGCATGGAAAGTTTTTCTCTATTGAGTTCCATAAAAGAAATGTAGGGCAGTCTCCATCGGATGCCAGATTTCAAATAATTGCTTTTAGGTGAGAAAAAGTCCAAAGTAAGGGGCCGGATAGTGCACCATGCAGCAGGAGATGGAGTACGAAGCTGGATGGACTCCATGTGCCACGGTACAGCCATTTGAATACGGCTTTCTCATCTACTAAAAATTAAACAAAAGACGGATAATAACGGATAATAATTATAGTTGTAACATGCAAATAATACTTAGAGGAATCCTGCCCTAAGATGCCTTAAAGGAATTAACGTATGCAAAATGTAATTTTTTTTTGTTTGCTATTGTTTTGTAGACTTCCGTCTAACACCTCCCATTAACAAATCCCTCAGCACAAGATGATGCATATGGAACAAAAAGTGTGAAATACCAGACCTCATATTAACACTAAGAAACATATGTTTAAAGTGTGAGTAACGCCTGTGATTCATGACAATGAAACGGCACTAAATGTAATCAGTGTAATGTGGCGTACGTTAATTATCAGTGTGTTCTATTACAGCTGGCCAGGGCTACATGGCATCCTTCATCACACTAATGTTACACAACTGCCTCTCTACTGTTAGGGTATGTTCACACGGCAGCGTCCATTACGGCTGAAATTACGGAGCTATTTTCAGGAGAAAACAGCTCCTGAATTTCAGACGTAATGGCATGTTGCAGGCGTTTTTCACAGCGTCCATTACGGACGTAATTGGAGCTGTTTTTCTATGGAGTCAATGGAAAACTGATCCTATTACGTCCCAAGAAGTGACAGGCACTTCTTTGACGCGGGCGTCTATTTTACCGTCGGCACAGAACATCGTAAAGCCCATTCAAATGAATGGGCAGATATTTGCCGGCACATTGGAGACGTATTTTCGGACGTAATTCGAGGTTAAAACGCCCGAATTACGTCCGTAAATAGGGTGTGTGAACTCAGCCTTATGGTAGAGCATAATTTACCGTACTTTACTCTTTTTATTGCAGTGCATGTGTTGCGCAGTCTGCTGCAAGTTCTTGTAGGCTCACAGGCGTCTAGCCGCTTGGCCGGATAATGGGAGGCATGTAAGGGGTTAATGTAGCTGCTAGCCGACTAGGGGACATTTTATATCTACTACATATGCCTGCGGCCTATATCAGCCTTACGTTTCTTTATCAGGGTGTATTAAAGTGGGCATGCGCGGTCTCCCCCCCCCCCTTCTGTGTTTATAATGAAAGAGCGGGTAGACATAGGTACATCGGGTGTTCAGTAAGGTTTTCGTAAAGGTCCCAACCTTGCTGTTGTTCTCTGTTATCAGCCATTATCACATGATCACGATCCAATACTATAAAAGTGAATACAGATATTCACTTTTATAGTAAAAATGTTTTTATCTGACAGTGCACTTTACAAGATAAGCCTAGATGGGAAGGTACAGGGGTGAGGTGTTACCCATAGCAACCAATCAGATTACTGATGGGCAGGAGGAAAGCTGCATTACTAGCTGCAGAGACTCCTCTTGCCCAACTGCAAGCCGATAAAAGCATCGTACTGCTGCTCAAGCTGCTGAAACTCCTCAGCAACAGATCAGACAGGTGGCTCTCAGAATCGCAGCGACTCCTGCCCGAACCCAGGCCAGTTAGCAAACTGATAGCACACTGAACATGATGTGCTCTAACGAGTTGGCTTACATGCATGATGCGGTTTTCAATTATGATCCAACCATAGTCTATGGCCGACTGGTAATAAAACTGCCAATGTTGTTAACCCCTTCCCTACATTTGACGTATCCATACACCAAAGTCGGGTAGGGGAAGTATGGAACGGGCTCACGGAGTGAACCCGCTCCATACGATGACTGTGTCGGCTGTTTGTTACAGCCGACACTTCAGAGTAGCAAGCGGGATCGCGCTCGGGCGCAATCCCGCTCGTTTAACTCGTTAAATGCTGCGGTCAATAGCGACCGCAGCATTTAAATCATTAGAAAGAGGGGGGCGACCCCCTCTAACAGCTCAATGCTGGGGGGCGATGGTTGCTATGCCTGCCTGGGGGCCTAATGAAGGGCTTAATAGTTGCCTGTCAGAATCACGATATACTGCACTACATTAGTATTGCAGTATATCGTGCAAGCGATCTAACGATCGCTGGTTGAAGTCCCCTAGGGGGGACTAATAAAAAAAAAGTAAAATTGAGTTAAATAAAGTTGGTTTTTTTATGTAAAAAAAAACCCTTTTCTTATTTTCCCCCTAGAGCATAGTAAAAAAATAAATAAAATAAACATAATTGGTATCGCCGCGTCCGTAAAAGTCGGAACTGTTACAATATATAATTATTTAACCGGCGTAAAAAAAATTGTAAACGCCAGAATCTCTATTTTTTGGTCACTTAATCTCCCACAAAAAATGAAATAAAAAGTGATCAAAACATCGCATTTACACCAAAATAGTATTATTAAAAACTACAGCTTATCCCGCAAAAAGTAAGCCATACACCACTTAATCGACGGAAAAATAAAAAAGTTATGGCTCTCGGAATTTGACGACACAAAATAAATTTTTTACACTTAGGTTTTTACTTGTAAAAGTAGTGAAATATAGAAAAAACTATATATATTTTGTATCGCCGTAATCGTATTGACCCACAGAATAAAGGTAACATGTTGTTTTAATTGCACAGTGAATTCCCTAAAAATGGCGCGCAAAAAACATGAATGAATTGCTGTTTTTTTCATTTTCTACCCCACAAATAATTTTTCCCCATTTCCTAGTACATTATATAGCGAAATAAATGGTGCTACGAAAAACTACAACTCGTCCCGCAAATATCAAGCCCTCATAGTACTATATTCACAGAAAAATAAAGACGTTATGGCTTTTGGAAGGTGGGGAGGAAAAAACGAAAATCTGAAAAAGGGCTGCGGCGGGAAGGGGTTAATCAACAGGCTCTATCACAATCGTATCACTCCATTTCCTACCAGTTTAGCTGTTCGGTATTTAGGAAGATAAATCCTAAATAAACAGTGTGTAACTCCTGGGTAAATAGGGCTACTAGCGATTTTCCGTAAACCAAGAAGATACAGGGGCCTGAATAAGGCTCCTGGGCACCCTTGGAACAAATCCAATGAACACACAGACAGACCGCCGGACACATTATACCCGGGCAGCGCCAGATACTTTTTCTAGTAATGTATAATTTCTCTATTATCATGTTAGTTTATCTTTGTTTGGTCTATGCAGCCACTTTTTCATTTTCAGAATTTTCCACGAAGCTTGAATATTAAAGAGCAGTGCCCACATCAAGAAGTTGTCACTGCCACGCCCTTCATATCAGGAATGGTGATAATGCTCCTGTAACATTATATACATAATTTTAATGGGTTTTCAGTTTTTTTCTAAATAATGTTTATTTATTGTATAATTAAAAGTTATGACATTTTCTGATATACTTTGTGTATCAATTCCTCATTGATCTCTGCTTGTTGTCAGTGAATGGATCAATGGAAACACTCTTGCATACATCCAGGAGTTTAAAATCTGTCCTGATCATGTCCAACTGACACAGGAGCTCTTGTTACAAGAGAACTGTGTTACACTTTAAACCCGTGCTGTACATTTATAGTAGCATGATTTTAAAGCCCACGAACAGGCGCTGTACATTTACGGAGCATGGTCCTTAGCAGGTTAATACTTCATTACATTTTCTTTTTTGGGGTCCATCCAGTGGCGGATTAAGTAGACCATGGGCCCTGGGCTGTTACCCAAACTTGGGCCCCCCTTCCTCACCGTAACTATTTTTAACACTACCTTTTTGGGCAAGCATTAACAGTGTTACGATTCCCCTTGTCACAGGGCGGTGTCCCTACATACTGACAGGATCACACTGTGCAGGGACACAACCTCCTGACAAGGGGAATTGTCTATCAGTCCTGGACCGCAGAAAGACTTTTTGTGAAATACAAGGATTTCCTATAATAAACATGTCAGGAGAGGTGACAGATTCTCTATAAATCTAGTGACTCACAGGTGACGACGTCTCAGATTCTAGTAGTTTTTTTCCTCTTTTCTTCTCCATCCGGTCCAGCGCTCATGACGACTTCTCCCGGCCATGACTCATTTCTGAAGAATTTGCCACTTAGACGTCTCCTCACTTTTCCAACATTTCCACACCTATAAACGAAAATAAAGTTATCATGGTGCCACATAGTGTACCCCTAAATATAATAGCACCAAACACTGCGCGCCTGAATATAATACCACACACTGTAAAACACCATACACACAGCCCCCTGTACATAGTGCCACACACAGCCCCTGTAGATATTACACACCCCCATAGATATCGCCATACACAGCCCCCTCTATATATCACACATCCCCCTCGTAGAGAGCGTTACACACAGCCCCCTATAGATAGTGCCATACAGCCCCCCTGTAGAGAGCGCCACACAGCCCTCCCCCTCTTGTAAATAGCACCAAAAAGCCCCCCCTATAAAGAGCGCCACACACATACCACGGTGGATAGCACTACACAGCCCCCCCTTGCCTCACAGCGCTCCCCCTTGTATATAGTGCCTCACAGCGCTCCCCCTTGTATATAGTGCCTCACAGCGCTCCCCCTTGTATATAGTGCCTCACAGCGCTCCCCCTTGTATATAGTGCCTCACAGCGCTCCCCCTTGTATATAGTGCCTCACAGCGCTCCCCCTTGTATATAGTGCCTCACAGCGCTCCCCCTTGTATATAGTGCCTCACAGCGCTCACCCTTGTATATAGTGCCTCACAGCGCTCCCCCTTGTATATAGTGCCTCACAGCGCTCCCCCTTGTATATAGTGTCACACAGCGCTCCCCCTTGTATATAGTGCCACACAGAGCTCCCCCTTGTATATAGTGCCACACAGCGCTCCCCCTTGTATATAGTGCCACAAGGTTATGTACACATTTAAAAACTTTATATTATAATTATATATATATATAGTATGTCTGTGTATCAGTGTGATTGATTGATTTTATTAAAAAATATTTTTACTTTTTGAGATACGGCTGCTTTGTATCCTGTATCCGTCAGGTCAGCAGGACTGACGGGATCAGTGACACGCAGGATCCACCTCAAATCTATCACATCTAAGATTATAATTTAGCGCAGGGCCCGTTTCACTGATCCCGTCAGTCCTGCTGACCTGACGGATACAGGATACAAAGCAGCTGTATCTCAAAAAGTGAAAATATTTTTTAATAAAACGTAATTACAAAGTTGCACCAAACACACATTTTTATTAAAAAAAAATAAAACCGACGTTATTTTTGCGACGTTTTTTCCGTAGACAATGCAGGTTTCGTTTTTTATCGTTTTTATGCACACATTTTTTGCCATTTTAGAATTTTTATTCATAAAGTTTGAAAATAATAGTAAAAAAAGAAGCTTTTTTACGTTTCAGCTATTTTTTTTTGGTAATAACATTGTTTTACCCTAAAATAGACCTTTTATCTGTGATCGTCATTGTCTACCGTAAATTTTAATATATTACATGTCTATATTAGGGTAATTGGGTCAGCGCTAGCGTTACAACAATGATTGGCGGGGGGGGGGAACGTTTTTTTTGGGGTGGGTATTTTATGTGTATTTATTATTATTTATTTTTTTTGCACTTTACTATTTTTTATTACTATGTTCTGATCCTCAAAGGTCAAAAAAGACCTTTGGGGAACTTTATATCTACTTTCTCTTTGTTTTACACCATGTTTTTCCACTGTAACTGGAGCTGCACAGCAGCCCCAGTTACAGGGGAAATCAGCCCTCTCACAGTGACGATTGTCACTAATAGGGCTGTGCTGGGTCTAGTAAGACCCAGCAACAGTCTGCCACTAACGGCACCCGGCGATCATGTGACCTGTCACATGATCACCGGGAGGAATAGAGACAGCGCCGCTGCTGCTGTCTCTATTCCTGTACACAAGCGTTCATTGAACGCTGTGTAAGAAGACATCGGAGAAGACAGAAGCAGCGAAAGCTGCTTCTGTCTTCTCCTCAGGGTCCCCGGCAGTCACTGACAGCCGGAGACCCGACATTCAGCTGCCCGATCGCGCGGGCAGCAAGTTAAAACCCGAGCCGTAGAAAGTCTATGGCTCGGGTTTTAAGCACCCGTCCCTGACCGCTGGCCGTAAAAATACAGCCAGCGGTCGGGAACCAGTTGGGCAGGAGGATAATCCTGTACTGACCTCAGCGCCGGTGACCGCCCGCCGGCTCTTCTCTTGCTGCTTTGGAGTAACAGAACAGCCGTCCGTCGCTGTTCTGTTACTCAATGGCGGCTGCCCGCACTGTCAGGGAGGCGTGTCCTACCCCTGGATCCCGGCGAATTCCCTGCTCCTCCCCATCTTCGGCCGTTAGCAGCGCTAGCGCGCTGAATAGATTTACGAGATAATGTGCGTTTCGGGCTGCCATGGGCCCCCTGGAAGCCTCGGGCCCCGGGCGGCCGCCCGAAACGCCCATATGATAATCCGCCACTGGGTCCATCAAGTTATGCAGACGTGTCTGTCATTTTGATCATTGACAGACAACCTATTAGCACTGTCTTATAGGCCCATACACATGACGGGTCCTTGTTAGGCCCCCGTCTGCCATGACAACCCACTTGCACCTCACGTCACAGGGGTGCCAATGGGGTGACAGAGGAAGTCAGCTGTTGCAACGGGATGTCAACTGTCAATTTCAGCAAGCACCTGCCGACATCATCACCAAGACTTAATATTACGTCGGTTTGTGGACGCAATGTGCTCGCATTGTACGTCATGGAGCAGGAAGGGGTTAATTTGCTCTAATAGAATTTATAGAAAGTAAATGTCTAAACCCGATGACCCCTTAAAGCATGGAGAAAGTTTTGCATCTTGTGGTCTTTTTGACAGCGCTACTGAGATGCATTTTGGGTAGAGAACAGTCACCCCACAGTCGCTTTATAATATATCCTGTGCTATTCTCAAAAAGCAAAAAAAGCCTACATTTTATAAATTAAACTTTGCAGGAAGATGTTTACTAAAAAATCAAGTTGTTTAAGAAGTTTATTATTAAACAATTCTCTCCAAATATTGCCATTAGGCAGAATCAGATGAAATTATTCAAAGTGATTTTTTTTGCGTGACTAGCTCTGGTAATGTTTACTTTGGAATTAGAATTATATGGGTCTCCTTCATCTGAGAATTCTAATAAACATACACTATATGGACAAAAGTATTAAGACACCTACACATTACACCTACAGGAGCTTTTGGGACATCCCATTCTAGATCCATAGGCATTAATATGGAGTTGGTCCCCTCTTTGCAGCTAAAACAGCTTCCACTCTTCTGGGAAGGCTTTCTAAAACATTATGGGGTGTCTGCGGGAATTTTTGCCCATTCATCCAGAAAAGCATTTGTGAGGTCAGACTATGATGTTGGAGGAGAGGGCCTGGCTCACAATCTCAGTTTTAGTTCATCCCAAAGGTGTTAGTCAGGGTTGAGGTCAGGGCACTGTGTGGGGCAGTCCGGTTCTACTGCACTCACAGTATGTCTTTATGGACCTTCTGCACTGGGCACAGTCATGCTGGAACAGAAAGGGACCGAACCCTAAACTGTTCCGACAAAGTTGGAAGCTACAATTGTCCAAAATGTTTTGGTATGTTGAAGCATTAAGATTTCACCTAGGCCAACTCCTGATAAACATCCCCATAGCATTATCCCTCCTCCACCAAACTTTACAGCTGGCACAATGCAGGCAGGCTGGTAACGTTCTCCTGGCATTCACCAAACCCAGACTCGTCCATCAGACTGCCAGATAGAGAAGCGTGATCCATCACTCCACAGAACACGTTTCCACTGCTCCAGAGTCCAATGGCGGCGTGAATTACACCACTCCACTGTATTGCAATCGGAAATATTAGAAGTAAATACAGACTTAAAGTGTAGCTAAACGTTTGACAAACTTCTGACGTGTCATAGTGACATGTCAGAAGTTTGGATTGGTGGGGGTCCGAGCACTGAGACACCCACCAATCGCTAGAACGAAGCAGCTGAAGTGCTCGTGTGAGCGCTCAGCCACTTCGTGTCTGTTCGTCTTTTTCCAGAACTAAATGTATCGGTGTACAGACTCAATAGAAAGTCAATGAGCCCGTACTCCAATACATCGGCTTTCCGGAAAAAGCCGAACAGACACAAAGCAGCTGAGCGCACATATGAGTACTTCAGCTGCTTCGTTCTAGCGATTGGTGGGGGTCTCAGTGCTCGGACCCCCACCAATCCAAACTTCTGACATGTTACTATGACATGTCAGAAGTTTGTCAAATGCTTAGCTACACTTTAAAAATCCTGTCAGTGACTTGGACACACAGATAACAGGACACCGTACCACGTTATAGGCAATTAACTCTGGTAACTTACACAGATTTAGGAGTAATAAAGAAAGGGGCCACCAATCACACAATAGATTATGTGAGAGATAGACCACATTGGTGTGCACCACCTAGGTAAGTATGATTAAATAGGGGAAGGGAGGAGAGGAAAAATGTGCGGTCTCATAATATAATATAGAGCTTTTATTAGTATTATTAAAATTAAACAAATAATAAAATTCCAATTAATGCAACTGGCTGTGTGCGAGTGACCCCTGAACTCACACTCCCCTATGGGGCAAAGAGAACGATGTCGCAAGTAATGTGTTACTGTAGACTTTAGACCGCAGTCTACACCAGAAACAGCACGTAGATGCGAAGACTGGAAGCCGCCTGGTAGACAGCGCTGCCGGAGTATAGTCCGGACAATGCAATCTCCTGCAGTGGTGCTCCATGAGTGGTCAGTAGAGCGGTGGATGCCGTCCGGAGTTCAGAGCCGGCACAAACGAGGTAATCTCGCTGTGCAGTGCCCGTGAGGCTTGATGCAAACCCGGGTGCTATGCAGCCTACGTAACCGGAACTGCACCGGACAAGGCGATCGTCTGCAGCGGCGCCCCAAGTGGGTTACACTGGGGCGGCGATGCCGGAGAGACCGTCCAGTCTGAGATACCGGAGGGATTAACCTCCAAGGTGAGGTAAGAGGAAACAGTGGAGCACTGAATTACACTCCACTGCTAGACTAAGCCCAGCGAGGTTATGCTGTGGTATCGCGAGACCTCGCTGGCTTGCATCCAGAACAGCTGGTAGCTTGTCTCATAGCGAGAAACTAGCCACGTCCACACTATATTGAATTGTAGTGGACTGTATAGGTAATAGGCCCTATTGTTGCACATCGAAATATATAAAAAACCATGCACCCAACACGTGTTTCACCAGCATTCTGGCTTCTTCTAGGGGACTATTGCAATCGGAAATTTAACAAGTTAATGCAGACTTAAAAATCCTGTCATTGACTTGAAGACACACAGATAACAGGACACTTTGTACCCCGTAATAGGCAGTTAACTCTGGTAATTTACACAGATTTAGCACTGTCAGCATAAAAAGAATCAATTATTTAATCTCAGCCCACACAGGTATAGAAATAGACTTGTAAGCCCTTGCAATATGTATACTTGTGAGCAGCAATGTTTCCTTTTTGTGTGTGTCTCTACTGTGAAAACCTTGCTCTGTAGAGGTGTGTGGGAGTGGAGAAAGGTGAATATACTGTAAGAGAGGCACTGCCTACATATGGCACTGCGGTTCTCAGTAGAGTACACACCTTTTAAATGTCATCAGAGAGAACGTGGGTTGTTCTTATCCCGTGTACTGGATGAAACCCTCTATATTCTCTGTTTTTATATTCAGCGCATTAGAATATGCAACAGTGTCAATAAAGAAAAAAAATTCTATTCATATACTAGTAATAGTGATACTCCATGAGGCCTCATGCATTACCACCACAGAAGCGTGGTTTAGCATTGCTCATCCTCAGATTTCTAGTGCATGAATAGATGTCAGAGTTACGTCTCATGCACACAGCAGAGCCATGTACCGTGTCAGTATAAATAGAGTTCCTATCGTTCTGTATAACGGAAGGCACTTCATGTACCGCCCTATGGTGCCTCTGTATGGCAGCATATATTACAAAGGTATTTTAACCTAAAAATAATGTTTCTAGGGAGGAATATTTCTGTAGTACAGCAACTGATGGTACATGCTGAGATTTTTTTTAATCTCAGGCTTTGCGTATAAATCCATGATAAAAAAAACATCTGTAGGAAATTAGAGACACACGGAAGAAAAGTATAGGCCCATTGATTTATACAGGTGCTTTGTGAATGTTGCCCAAATGTGACACTTGCCCTGTATGGAATAATAGAAAGTGGTACCAGATGGTAATGAAGTTATTTATAACAATGAATCACATCTTCCTATAAAAGAACTTGTCTAACGGATAACAGAAAGGACAGATATGATGTTCAGATGTGCCCTTAAATGTATGGCACATAAAAGGGGAAAGAGACCTGTTCACGCAGATGTATTTATAGCACACGCTGGGTGCCATCTGTATGTTTCTATATGTAAAACTTGTTCTGATGCTACATTAAGTCTAATTTATTACTAGTTCCACTATGTATAGACATGTTTGGGTACATTGTCCTACTGGCGCATGTGGATTTCATACTTGGCACCCCCCTCTATTAACCAGAGTGGATAGCCAATCCTCCTATTGAAGACTCAGGACAACCATGTTGACCCATTCAGTTGCTCGCCAGTGGGTAATCTTTTAGAGAGGGGTTGTACAGACGTCCAACCTCAAGTCAAAGTTCCTATATGTGAAATGTAATCTTCGAGGTCAATAGTTGGAAGTCAGTAATGTCCTGTCAAGTGAGTTCTCAAAAACAAATGAAAATGGGAAAAACAGTATACATTATAAATCAGTGAGATCCATCACATCCATCACAGATCCTGTAAAAACAAATACTAGTGTGCCAAGAGCCTAAACTATTTTGTTAAAAATAAAATTATTTTCTACTTTTTACTTAACTTGTCATAATATGTACATACACCTAAAACAGAATAAAAAGAAAAGATTGTGAATTTATTAATTTAATCATAATATTTATTCTTCCCGGGCAAAGTGTGAAAGACTCGGGATGGTACCTAGCACACAAGAAGTAAACATTTAGTCTCGGAAGAGATGGTAATATAAACATACAATGATTCATAAGAGAATAATTTCAGTGTAACAAAATAATGTGTAATTGAATTTGCTAGATGTATTATAGATAGCAATACCCAGTCAATGTATTCAGCAATCACAGTGCTCTCAATTATACTTAATATTGACTCACTGCTAGCCAACAGCGAGGTAGTTACACTTCTATAGCATTGTAGTACACATTATAATTTCAGTAAATCATATGGTGTGGTTGCCTTTTATGTCTGTCATTTAGCTCCTATTTACCTTCATTTGTAACTTCTGTTTGCTGAATACATGGTTTATAGGGATGTTGAAAATATGTATTTGGAAATTAAAGTTGGAGTTTATAAGTAGATGAATGAATGCGGGGGTAAGGCTAATAATTGCATCGGGGAAGGGACTACCGTCTGCATTTAACACATTTAATTATCCTGTTGTTAACATGGAGACCTGAGTCTATAGTCTAGGATACCACATGTTTGCCACATTACAGAATGGCCGGGCTATAAGTTGGCAGGACAATTACATATTATGATAATTGCACAATGATGTAGCAGGTGGTTAGGCGAGATGCCAGGTGATGCCAAGGGACAAAAGCGAAAATGTTCAAATTATGCCTCTGAATCATTACTTATGAACAATGATTATTAATTTTATATATATATATATATATATATATATATATATATATACACATACAATCCTTTAACCTCTTCCCACGAGACGATGTACTATTGCGTCGTGGTTGGGGAGGTGATATTTGGAGTGGGCTCACCCGCTGAGCCCGTTCCGTACGCAGTGGGTGTCAGCTGGGTTTTACAGCTGACACCCGGGACTAACGGCCAGGAACAGCGATCGCACTGTTTAACCCCTTAGAGGCTGCGATCAAGCGATTTTAGCATCTAAAACGTTACAAACAAGGGGCGCCAATGGTTGCCCTCAAAGCTATCGGGGAGCGCCAATGGTTGTCATGGCAGCCTAGGGGCCTAATGAAGGCCCCCATGGGTTGCCTTTCTTCATCTCCTGTTAAGCCGTGTCTCTGGCAGGGCTTAACAGAAGCCTGTAAAAATGACAATATAATGCAATATTTTAGTATTGTATTGTACCAGCAATCCAATGATCGCTGGTTCAAGTCCCCTAGGGGGACTAATAAAATGTGTAAAAAAAGAATCAAAGTTAAAAAACAAACAAAAAAAAAAAACCTTTTCCATTTTTCCTCTGAAGTAATGAAAAAAAAAACAAAAAAAAAAACTACAACTCCAACTGGTATAGCTGCGTCCGTAAAAGGCAGAACTATTACACTATAGCATTATTTAATGCGCACGGTGAATGCCGTAAAAAAAATAAATTATAAAACGACAGAAATTATAAAACGACAGAATGACTATTTTTTTTGGTCACTTTATATCCCACAAAAAATTTAATAAAAAGTGATAAAAAAAGTCTCTTGTAGCCCAAAATGGTACTAATAGAAACTACAGCTCACCCCGCAAAAAATAAGCCCTCATTATGAGTGGTGTACTCCATCGTTGGAAAAATAATAACATTATGGCTCTCAAAATGTTTCGCAACAAAACACAAATTTTATTTTTAACAATAAGTTTCTTCCTTGTAAGAGTAGTAAAACATAAAAAAACAATATCAATTTGCTATTGCCGTAATCGTATTGACTGGTAGAATAGAGTTAACATGCCATTTTTACAGTATGGCAAAAGCCGTAAAAACAAAACCCATCAAAAGATTGAGGCATTATTACCAACTACAGACCAATATCACTCTTGAACACAGATATTAAAATCCTGGCCAAGATTATGGCGACTAGGATAAACTGCTTCCTTGACGTTATTATCCATGGGGACCAGGCTGGCTTTGTCCCAGGCAGACAGACAAGTGATTGCACCAAGAGAGTTATATCTCTGATTCATGTAGCTCGTAGGAGAAATGTGGCCTCAATGCTTCTCTCGCTCGATATTCAAAAAGCCTTCGACACGATATCCTGGTCATACATGGATTTTGCCTTGGGGAAGTGGGGCTTCCAGCGTCACTTTATGTCCTGGGTGCATGCCCTCTATTCCAACCCTACAGCCAAAGTTTGCTATGCTGGCTATCAGTCTGCTCCCTTTCCTATTGAACGGGGCACTAGACAAGGATGTCCGCTATCTCCCATTCTATTTATTTTGGCTCTTGAGCCCTTGGCTATGATGATACGCCAAAATCAGAACATCAAAGGGTTGGAGGTGGCGGGCATGCAACATAAAATGTCCCTTTTTGCTGACGACATGCTACTAATGCTCTCCCAACCTACTGTTTCCCTTCCCAACCTAATGAAAACTTTATCCGACTTTGCCTCAATTTCTGGGCTAACAATTAACCCTACAAAATCAATCGCCTTAAATATTAATCTCTCCCAACAAGTCCTACACTCCATACGTAACCATTTTCCTTTTCAGTGGGCCAGACACTCATTAAATTATCTGGGTATTCACCTGACTCCCTCATATGCTCAGCTATATTCTGCCAATTATCCCTCCCTGATCCGCTCCCTCACCTCTTCTATGACATCATGGCAACACACTTACCTCTCTTGGGTTGGACGGATTTCTGCGGTTAAAATGACCATCCTCCCCAGGCTTCTTTACCTATTTCAAACCCTGCCGATAAAAGTCCCACCACACATGTTACGTCTCCTTCAGAACCGTATATCCTCGTTTATCTGGCGTGGCACACGTCCTAGAATATCCAGGTCCACTCTCTGCTCGCTGAAGACAGACGGGGGATTGGGTGTTCCTAATATCTCTAAATATTATCAAGCAGCCATGATAGCATCCTTGCCTAAATTACACGTTTCGGTAAATATGCCTCTATGGGTGTACCTGGATATTCCGGAGGTGTCGCCCACCCCGATACAATCTCTGCCCTGGATGCCACCATCCTTACGTCCTACACATCTCTCCCCTTCTCTTACACACATTTTAACGGTCTGGGACTCTATCAAATATTCCAGTAGATTGATTTCTCCACATCTTCCCCTTATTTCTATATGGCACAACCCTTTGTTCTCTCCTGGCGCAGACAACTATTATGCCTTTAAATGGTGGTGGTCGAATGACATACTTAGAGTTCACCAACTCTTCACGCCCACTCACTCTCGGATTCTCTCGTTCTGTGAACTCCAGACCTCTAAGCAGATCCCCAGTGGCGAGATATTCAGATATCTACAACTTAAAAACTGGATTACTTCTCTTCTTAACAACAGGGAAACATCTGACTCTTGCTCACAGTTCGAGAGAATCTGTAGTATCTGCCCAACCTCGAGAGGGATGATATCCCTCTTATACAAATGGCTCCTCAACAATCCATCCCCTACCCCTCATACATATGTGGACCGATGGCACCGGGACTTGGGGATGACGCTGGAACCGGCTGAGTGGCGTAGTATCTGGAGCACAGTTTCACATTGCTCTATCAATACGAATATCTTAGAATCCGCATATAAAGTTATGATGCGGTGGTACCTGGTCCCCAGCCGAATTGCGCATGCATTTCCCTCTTACCCTGCTTCCTGCTTTAGGGGATGCCCCGCGCCTGGTGACATGTTCCACATATGGTGGTCCTGCCCTAAACTCGTTAGATTCTGGAGCAGAGTCTTTGGTCTCGCTCAGAGTCTGTTTGGTATAATTTTGCATAAAGATCCTAAGTTAGCTCTCCTCCACCTTAAACCCTCTGATCTAACGCATGCACAATTTCAATTGTTTTCTTACATCCTATTGGCTGCCAAAATGACTATTGCCCACTCCTGGAAAAAGCAGTCAGTAATTTTTGCAGGTGTCAAAACCAGAATGGACCAAATATTTATAAACGAAAAACTCACAAGTATTTTATTGGATAGGATTGCCAGATTCGAGTTGCTTTGGCTGCCCTGGATCAATTACGCCTACTCTCACCTACCTGGTGCCATGATCACCGCCTTTTGACAATTTGCTAATGATTTTTCTCTAGATCTCTGGCCGACCACACCTTTACCTTTCCCTGTCTTTTTGTTCCCCTCTTTCCATTCCCTCTTTCCACTTCTCAATTTTGTTTCCTCTTTTTACATGCTCTTATCAACACCGTCCTGACTGTTTGACATACTGCCTAGTACATTTCTGTATCAGTTGCGATATATTATATATTGTGTATCTCCCCCCTTTTTTTTTTTTTTTGTGTATGTTTATGCAATATATTTCCTTACCTTGTTGAAAAAACTCAATAAAACTTGTTGAAAAGAAAAGATTGAGGCATTGCTGTTTTTTTCCTAATTCACCCCACGACTAATTTTTTTTGCAGTTTCCCAATACATTATATGGTACAATCAAGGGCACCGTAAAAAACTACAAGCCCTCATATGGCTATATCGACTGAAAAATAAAACTGTTTGGCATTTGGAAGGTGGGGAGGAAAAAATGAAAATAAAAAAAAATGTCTGGGTCCTGAAGGGGTTAAAGGCAATGTCTCATGTAATTAAAGGGGTTTGCCCATCAGGGACATTTATGGCATATACACATGATATGCCATAAATGTCAGATAGATGCGAGTCCTACCTCTGGGACCTGCATCTATCTCTAGAATGGGGCCCCCTGAAGCCCGGTCTACAGTTTTTTGGCTCCCGCTGCCTCCCGGCCACTTCCTGATTATATGGTTGGGAATTACAAAAACAGCCGAGCTCGCTGAGCTATGCGGTTTCTGTAACTCCAATAAAAGTGAACGGAGTTACGGAAGCAGCATAGCACGTGAGCTAAACTGTTTCCATAACTGCCATTTAATTCTATGGGAGTTACAGAAAAAGCGTAGCTCAGCGAGCTCGGCTGTTTTTGTAACTCCCAAACATCTAATCAGGAAGTGGCCGGGAGGCAGCGGGAGCCGAGAAGGTAGAACAGTGTTTAGGGGGCCCCATTCTAGAGATAGGTGCCGGTCCCAGTGGTGGGACCCGCATCTATCGTGCATTTAACCTGTGGATATGCAATAAATGTCCCTGATGGGAAAACCACTTAAATTTAAAATTTTATAACTACATGTATTAATATGTAATGACTTTATGTATAGATGTTTATAGAAGACAAATAGTGTGTTTAGTATATTTTTAATGTTGGAATTATTTCTTTTTACAAACTTCCCTGGGGCGGCTGTATTCAATGCATACAATTCCTTCTTATATTAAGAAAATAAAAAGGTACAGAACTCCGCTGTACTCGTAACCATCAGAGGTTACAGTCCCAAAAAAATCCAGAAAACCAAAGAAGATCACAGCATAACAAGAGTTCTTGGTGCAAAAATCGCTGTTTATTCACATCTTGACATCTGTAATGAAGTGCAATGTTTCAGCAGAACAAAGTATCTCATAATTGCAAAAGGCAGTTTGTTCTGTCGAAGCATTGCAATTCATTATGGATGTCAAGATGTGAATAAACAGCGATTTTTACACCAAGAAGTTCTTGTGATGCTGTGATCTTCTTTAGATTTTTCAAGTTTCTTCCTGCATGGTCTGTATAGATATTACCGGGAGTCTTAATAGGACTTAAAGCGACCCTCCAGTGCAAAAACATTTTTTTTACTATACATTGGAAATGTAGAGTTAACAACTGCTGTCCCGCTCCTGAATGATTAGTTCCAGAATTCCGGACCCCCATTTCCCACTCTCCAAGATGGCAGCAGCAGTCTCAGATCTTGTTATGGAGAGCGGTTATAGAAGTCTGAGACACACCACCACCTCCTCCACTGTTCTCCGGACCAGAGCTGATTATGTTGGCCCCTGTATCAGCGCTGCGTCCAGCAGTGCCAACATCATCAGCGCTTGTCCATCGGAGGGAGTGGAGGGGGTGGGGGCATGTCTTCTAAAGAAGCTCTCCATAGCAAAGTCTGAAACCGCAGCCATGTTGGAGAGTGCAAAACAGGAGACAGGAACGGAGGCCCGATCATTCGAGATCGGAGCAGCAGGTAAGTTGACTATACATATCCAATCTGTAGTCACATTTTATTATTTTTGGACTTTGCAGTCAAATTAATGGTCAAAAAAGTAGTGTCTAGTAAGAGGTGGAATATAGGTTCCTCCCACGTAGACGAGAGGATGACAGCGGAACTGCATACAGTTCTTTATCAGTGTATATAGTGAATATTGTTTCTATACTGCCTTATCTACACCTCCAGCAGTACAATAGAGATGTCGTCTTCATTAAATCCTCGACTCTCATGATAATGATTGGACTCTGCTGGCGGAGAATGAAGATTAGCTGTAATACCAGAGACAGTCTATAGACAAGAGTGGAGCAGTTACTGGGGAATAAAAGTAGACCCTTTTTTCTAGTCCTTAACAACCCCTTTAATGGTTACATTTTAGCAACTCCATTGATATATTTTATTCTCTTTTTAAATTGTAGTGCATTATATCGCCTGTGACAGTCCTATATGTGTTAAAACTCATTGAGATCTCCCACACAGCAAGCTTCTTCCATGATAGAAACTTGAGAATAGCGTCTGCTCAGGACTAAGGCTGGCCATACACAGTTGTTCGACAGCTACCTACCCTGACCTCCTCATAAACATGTACACTTGGCTTGGCTGGGCGTGCATGTGTATTTCAATGGGTGAGTGAGATAAGCTGCTGCCAGACCCCTCCAACAGCGGCTTATCTTCAGGCAGAACAAAATCCAACATTGTCAATTCTTTTTTTCTCCGACACTGGCCATGGGGGAGAGGTAGCCAGTAGGCCCCATATATCTGGATTCATTTTTTTATATATTGAATGGTATTTTTTAGAATTTGGTCTAATAAAACTTTATATTTTATTTACAAAAAGACTTAGAGACTCAAGTCCCTTATATTGGTAATGTATATTTAAAGAGTACAGTTATGTTACTTTAGGGGACCTACAATGTAAAATGGGGTGTATGTATGCCTTGTGGATAGGTTAGAGGCCCCATATATTGTTGGTGGATCCCATCAATATTAATTAGCCTGACCGTAATAGGGGCTCAATCAAGGAGGTGACCAAAGAGTTTCTCTCCTGAGCAGAAGACAACACCTTATAACTATTAGGCTTCGTTCACATCTGTGTCGGGACTCCGTTCATGGGTTCTGTCGGACCTTTCCGTCAGGGGAACCAATGAACGGAAACCAAACTGAAACCATAGGTTTTCATTTGCATCACAATTGATTTCAATGGTGACGGATCCGTTACAAAAGGTTTCCGCTTGTCAACGTTGTGTAAGAGTTCCGTTGTTTTGACAGAATCAATACCATAGTCGACTATGCTATTCATTCCGTCAAAACAACGGAACAAACGGAAACCATTTGCAACGGATCCGTCACCATTGAAATCAATTGTGATGCAAAAGGAAACCTATGGTTTCCATTTGTTTCAGTTTGGTTTCCGTTCATGGGTTCCCCTGACAGAAAGGTCAGACGGAACCCGCGCAGATGTGAACAAAGCCTTACATAGTAAATATTATAAAATAATATAACAAAATAATACTACTAAAAAATGATATAGTAATTTAGTTGTTATTGTCTTCTAGGGAATTTCCAGATCATCTTTTTATGGCATGATCGTTTTGGTTCTGACAGGCTGGAAAACCTCAGGCCTCATGCACACGACCGTGCAGTATTTACGATCAGTAAATACTGCACGAAAGGGCCACGGAGTGTCCTCCACCTTTGCGGACCGTGCGCACAGTAACGGTGCGACATGTCCTATTTTTTGCGGGTCAATTCTACGGCCTGGACACACACACACCCGTAAATATACCGGAAGGTGTCCGTGGCCGATAGAAATAAATGTGTCAGGATTTTATCCGCAATTGCGGATCCATAATTGTGGATTAAAACTATGGTCGTGTGGATGAGGCCTTAACCCCTTCCCGACATTTGTCGTAAGTATACGTCATGGAAAGCCAGTGCTTCCCGCAAAATGTCGTATACTTACGACAAATGTTTGGCACCGGCTCAGAAGCGGAGTCGGTGCCATAATCGTAGGATCTCAGCTGTATCTTACAGCTGACATCCGGCTGTAATGGCGGGGACCGAAATTAGCTTCGATCCCCGCCATTAACCCCTTAAGTGCAGCGCTCAAACGCGATCGCTGCACTTAAGTTGTTTGCAGCTCATCGGAACTCCAGCAATGAAATTGCCGGTGTTCCGGTGGCTGCAATGGCAACCGGAGGCCTAATACTGGCCTCCCGGCCTGCCTAGCACGGAAGCCGGTCAAGATCCGCCCGGCGGCGGAGCCTGATCGGCTTCCGTAGCTGCAGGCAAGATGGCGCTGGGTCAGGAGCTGATCCGGCGTCATCAGCGGTGGAAGTCAGCTGTATGTTACAGCTGACATCCACCTGTAACGGCAGGAACCGGAGCTAGCTCCGATCCCTGCCATTAACCCCTTCGATGCAGAAATCGAAAGCGATTGCTGCATCGCAGCGGTTACTAGCAGATCGCCAGCCCTGACAGGCAATCAGGACTGGCGACTGCTGCTATGGCAACAGGACACACAATGGTCTCCTGCTCTGCCATTATGGAAGACGATTTAGGCCCCGCCGGGAGGCGATGCCTACTCGGCTTGCTGTCAGTGACTGACTGACAGATCTAATACATTGCACTACATAAGTAGTGCAATGTATTAGAAAAAAAAAATCTGACAGTTGGACCTTCAAGTCCCCTAGTGGGACTTGAGAAAAAGTGTAAAAAAAGTATAAAAAAGTGTAAAAAAAAGTGAAAAAAATAAAAGTTGGAAAACAATAAAAGTTTGAAGTAATAAAATAAAACACAATCCCCCTTTAATTCTTATCAAGTCCTTTATTATTGAAAAACAATAATAAACCATACGTATTTGGTATCACCGTGACCGTAACAACCTGAGGTATCAAAATATTATATTATTTATTGCACGCGGTGAACAGCGTAAAAAAAAACTATAAAAAAACTTTACCAGAGTTTCTGTTTTTTGGTCACTTTGCCCTACAAATATTGGAATAAAAATTGATCAAAAAGTCGCACGTATGCAAAAATAGTACCTATAAAAACTATAGCTCGTCCCACATAAAACAAGCTCTCATACAGCTGTGTCGACAAAAAAAATTAAAAATTATGGTTCTCACAACTTGGCGACAGAAAAAATACATTCTTTTTACAAAAGTAATTTTATTGTGCAAAAAGTTGTAAAACATAAAAAAGTGTTATAAATTAGGTATCGCCGGAATCGTACTGACCCGCATAATAAAGTTAACATGTAATTTATAATGCATGGTGAACGCTGTATAAAAAAAAAACCTAAAAAATGTGTGCCAGAATTGCGTTTTTTTGTTTACCTGGCATCCCAAAAAATAGGATAAAAAGGTGATCAAAAAGTTGCAAGTACCCCAAAATGGTACCAATAACTACAGCTCGTCCCACAACAAACCAGCCCTCATACCACTACGTCTATGAAAAAATACAATTAGTTAAGGCTCCGATAAGTCAGGAAATAAAAAAATATGCAGTTGTGCAGGTCCGAGGGGAACGTTTCTTCTGTTTCAAGAGGCGATTTATCGGGGCCCTAAAATTAGGGAACCAGGAAGGGTAGGGCCCAAACATATCTGCTGGAAGCGAGGGTGCCCGCATTATACCAGTACAACACTTCCCAGCAAAATTCCCCAAACTGCAAAGGTGCGGAGTGTGGACCAAAAGTTGGATAAGAAAGGACGCCATATATCAGTGCGACACCGTCCTGTGCAGAAAGGATTGCTTCACAGCGTAACACACATCTATGGATCTTTTTTTTTTTTTTTTTTTTTTTTTTTATACCCCATTATTATACCACCTGACTATGCCCCTGATGTACTCTGCCCAGATTACATGTACCCCCACATTATAAACGGAAACACCAGCAATACTCAAACAAATCTACTACCAAGCAAAATCCGCTCTCTAAAAGCCAAATGGCGCTCCCTCCGTTCTGTACCCTACAGCGTGCCCAAACAGCAGTTTCCTTCCACATATATGGCATCGTCATACCTGGGAGAACCCTTTTAACAATTTTTGGGGTGTGTGTCTCCAGCGTCATAAGCTGGGCATGACATATTTGCCACTGAATGGTATATCTAGGGAAAAATATAAATTTTTAATTTGCATCATCCGCAGTGCAATCATATATGGAAAAGACCTGTGGGGTGAAAATGCTCACTACAACCCTTAATAAATGCCTTGAGGGGTGCAGTTTCCATAATGGGGTCACTTCTCAGGGGTTTCTTTTTATTATTTCACATCTGAGCTTCTGCAATTGTGAACCAACACTTTGTAAATCGCCAAATTAGGCCTCAATTTGACATGGTACGCTTTCACTCCTGAGCCTGGTCGAATGTCCAGGCAAAAGATTAGTGCCCCATGTAGGGTGATTCTAAAACCAGGAAACCCAGCGTAATAATTAGAGAGCTGTCTTGTTATGGTGGCACAAGCCGGGCACCACCTATTGGCATATCTATGGGAAAAAAATCCCATTTTCAATCTGCAACATCGAGTGCACACTAATTTCTGCAAAATACCTGCAGGGTTAAAATGCTTACTACACCCCTAGGTAAATCCATTGAGGGGCATAGTTTCCAAAATTGGGTCGCTTCTGGGGGGTTTCCACTGTTTTAGGTCCACAGGCGCCCAGAAACCAATCCAGCAACATCTGCACTCCAAATGGCGGTCCTTCCCTTCTGAGCCCTGCCGTTTGCCCAAACAGCAGTTTATGACCACATATGGGGTATTGCCGTGCTCGGGAGAAATTGCTTTACAAACGTTGGGTTCTTTTTTTCCTTTATTTGTTGAGAAAATGAAAAAATTAGCACTAAAGCTACGTCTTATTGAAGAAAAAGGATTGTTTTTATTTTCACTGCCCAATTCTAATAAATTCTATGAAACATCTGTGGGGTCAAAATGCTTACTACACCCCTAGATGAATTCCTCAAGACGTGTAGTTTCCTAAATGGAGTCACTTTTTGGGCGTTTTCATTGTTCTGTCCCCTCAGGGGCTTTGTAAATGCGACATGGCCTCCGCAAACCATTCCTGCTAAATGTGATCTCCAAAAGCCAAATAGCGCTCTTTCCCTTCTAAGCCTTGCCGTGTGTCCAAACAGCCGGTTATTACCACATGTGGGGTATTGTTTTACTCGAGAGAAATTGCTTTACAAATTTTGCGGTGCTTTTTCTCCTTCAGTCCTTGTGGAAATGAGAAAAAATTAGCTAAACCTACATTTTCTTTGAAAAAATGTAGACTTTTATTTTCAGGGCCTAATTCCAATAATTTCTGTAAAAAAACTGTGGGGTCAAATCGCTCACTATACCCCTAGATAATTTCCTCAATGGGTGTAGTCTCCAAAATGGGGTCATTTGTGGGGGGTTTCCACTGTTTTGTCCCCTCAGGGGCTTTGTAAATGCGACATGGCCTCCGCAAACCATTCCTGCTAAATTTGAGCTCCAAAAGCCAAATGGCGCTCTTTCCCTTCTCAGCCTCGCCGTATGTCCAAACAGCCGTTTATTACCACATGTGGGGTATTGTTTTACTCGGGAGAAATTGCTTTACAGATTGTGCGGTGCTTTTTCTCCTTTAGTCCTTGTGGAAATTAGAAAAATAAATAAATTGCTAAACCTACATTTTCTTTGAAAAAATGTAGATTTTCATTTTCACGGCCTACTTCCAATAATTTCTGCAAAAAACCAGTGCGGTCAAAATGCTCACTGTACCCCTAGATAATTTCCTTGAGGTGTGTAGTTTCCCAGATGGGGTCACTTTTGGGGGATTTTTACTGTTTTGGCACCGCAAGAGCCCTTCAAACCTGACATGGTGCCTAAAATATATTCTAACAAAAACAAGGCTCCAAAATCATCTAGGTGCTCCTTTGCTTCTGAGGCCGGTGCGTCAGTCCAGTAGCACGCTACGGCCACATGTGGGATATTTCCTAAAACTGCAGAAACTGGGCAACAAATATTAAGTTGCATTTCTCTGGTAAAACCTTCTGTGCTATAAAAAAAATTGTATTAAAAATGTATTTCTGCAAAAAAATATGACATTTGTACATTTTACCTCTACTTTGCTTTAATTCCTGTGAAATGTGTAAAGGGTTAAGACATTTTCTAAATGCTGTTTTGAATACTTTGAGCGGTGAAGTTTTTAAAATGGGGTGACTTTTTGGGGGTTTCTAATATATAAGGCCCTGAAAGCCACTTCACAACTGAACTGGCCCCTGTAAAAATAGCCTTTTGAAATTTTCTTGAAAATGTGAGAAATTGCTGCTAAAGTTCTAAGCCTTGTGATGTCATAGAAAAATAAAAGGATGTTCAAAAAACGATGCCAATCTAAAGTAGACATATGGGGGATGTTAATTAGCAACAATTTTGTGTGGTATAACTGCCTGTCTTACAAGCAGATACATTTAAATTGAGAAAAATGCAAATTTTTGCAATTTTTCGCACATTTTTGGTGTTTTTCACAATTAAATACTGAACATGTCGAGCAAATTTTGCCAGTAACTTAAAGTGCAATGTGTCACGAGAAAACAATCTCAGAATCGCTTGGATAGGTGAAAAATGTCAGATTTGAAAAATGAGGCTCTGTCAGGAAGGTCAAAAGTGGCTAAAGAGGGAAGGGGTTAAAGGATATAGAAGTATAAACATGTTGTCCCATCTGAATAAGTTCATCTTACGGTAAAGGGCTTAGATTTTTAGCTTTCCAGGGAAGCTATAAAAAGATTTATAAATTATTTTACTCAGATCAAAGCTGGTTAGTGTAGCTATAGCAACAAGGCAACGCTGTCAAGTTAAATTCTGTTACATATTTTGTTACTTTGTTCTACAAATAGAGCCAAAGTCATTGCAGCAAAGTAAATTACAATGTTTTAAAGAGAAATTCTCCCCGGTCTATATTTATACATTTATGGAATACGAATTTATAAACCAAACTTTAAAGGTTAACAAAATGACCTCTGAACACCATATTTTGGCAGTAAGTGCAGTTGTCACTTCCATAGCCCATCAGATTGTTCCTTTGAGTGGCCCACGCGGCATTCACTATATAATAACATAGGCTGCAGGTTGTGCCGTGTCAACTTAAATACATTCTTAAAAGGAGTGATTTCATTAAAACAACCCTTGTAAAAATGTTTCTCAGGGCAGTAAATGAGCAAGAGATATGAGCATTCTATTATATTCTCATTTGAACACTATTTTACAGTCTCTATTATAGCCAAGAGCTGCATTTATAGTTTTTCTGGTTGCTTTTGAAAACAAAAAGGTGTGTCTGTCAACTAGTTTGTTGACAGACATGCCCCTAAAAAGCTTAGGTGAGCTCCTAAAATGCACTGGATGAGTTAGTTTTTCCTACTGTACAATGCCTGGTGTAAAGAGGACACAAATTAGGCTCTTCTAGATAGATTCGTTGAATAGTATTCTATCAGTTGTGCTATTGTTTATTTATTTCTCTTGAACGTATTTAATGACTGATATTGGAAAACCTAAAAACATAACTTTTTTATTTTATGCTTTGTAAAAATTGTTTGACAAATTGGCTGTGCTATTTTACGCTGCCGTGTGCGGGTTTAATAGAAGAACTACCTGGCCATGGACGTTCTATTTAAACCCGCAGACCGCATCGGTGGTAAATGGCGAGATCAATGCTAGATATGCTGCCAAACTCTGAAAAATTGTTTAGCCATGTTTAACTGCTTTAGCAAAAATGACCTTGGATAAGAGTTTTGAGTCAGATAGAGTCTCTATAAGCAATCTTAGGATCAGGAAGGGACAGGTAGCTTACCGCTATTTTCTCAGCACCTGTCTTTCTTTTCAGTTAGACAAGCAGGGCCAAAATTAAAAAAAATCGAAAGAAAATTAAATTCTATCTAAGCTTGAAATGACATGTAGCATATGCTAAAGTTGAAAGGTGATACACATTTTCAATCCACCAAGTCAACCTATTAGAAATGTATCTCTATTATTTTGTCTATAATACATAGAGGTAACATTGTATAATAACAGAGATATAACTAGACTTTCCTTCACCTGGAGTAAAGATTCAGCCCACTGCTCTAGTGCTGTATATAATCACCCTGGTGGAGTGGTTTGTGGGTGCCTACCTTGGCACTGAGCGTCTAGGGTTCATGCCCCGCTGGGCCCCTCCCTCTAAGCTAAGCTTCTGAACATATTAGGTTGTATTTTTGTATTTTATTTTTTATTACTTTTTTTTAATTTCTATAGAACTATGTTTACTTCTTGAATGTAAGGCTCTGTTCACATCTCTGTCACGGTTTATTTCTAACGATGCAGTGTCGAATCACTCATAGGACAGATACCAATGGCGCCCGACGGATCCTATTTACTTACAGTGGGGTCCGTCGGTTTCAGCTGTGGTGTCTGTCATTTTAACAGGAAGAATAGCACTGCATGGAGCGCTATGTTTCCTGTCAAATTTGCTAGAATCTGTGACGGAGCATCAACCACAGATGTGGACAGAGCCTTAGACTAGCAACCATGAAGAATGCAAATTTTCATTTACCTATCAAAAAATGAAACACACTAAATGAAATGTACTGTAAATCTTGTCAGATTTTGTCAGGAGATAAAATATTACATGAATTAATTCATGTACAAAAAGTTTGAACAAATGCTTATAAATAAATCGTTTTTTTTATCACGGTGACGGACATGGAGTCTGTTGGAAAACCTCCATAATGATCTCCATAATAGTCTAAGCAGCAAAGTCACCCCTAGGACTCGGCTTATATGTTCACGCTTTCAGGAAGAAAAAAAATAATATATGTTCTTACCTTGCCAAAGCTTCCCTTACCAATTGCCCGGAGAATTTGAAAATGATCCAAGTTCACTACAAGGAGAATAAAATCTGAATTAATAGACTGTAAACAGATCTACAAAAGCTTTCTTACCACAACACTAAAGTTACTATTGTATTACATTTTAACAGTATGGAATAGGCATCTTTACTTAGAGAAAAGTTTATGCACATGAGAGGCCACTAAAACTAACTTCAACTAAAAACACAAGGGATTTAATTTCTACATTTTTGATGAAAAGTTTTAAATATTGAAATAGAGAACAGATAGATAAATAAATAGGTAGATATTTTACATTAAACTATTAAAGTAATCGATTACAAAGAAGAGCATATAAAAGGAAAGAAAACAGAAAAAAAGGTCAAGTGAAATGCTAAATTTGAAGAAGGAAGGATTGAACATTATTTAATAATTTTTTCAGCAGGTGAGTTATATTGTCAGCTATTGTACGGCCTCTTCTAACAATATCCACAGAAGAAGCCTTTGTTCAGAATACAGAGACCTAAGGATCACAGATTTTAACTCTCCCTCCAGGGATCCCTTTACAAGCTCCATTCCTCTAAAAGTACAGAATTTCTACCAAGTTCTTAAAACTATTAACCCTTTGTTGGCATATTAACAGAGACATATGTCCTATATGTAATAAACATTTCTCTGTAAGGCCTTGTTCACACTTTGCATTTTGTTGCAGTGCTACAGAATTAATACACGATAAGAGGAAACTCATAAAGCCTTCAATTATTCTTCTGATTTGATTCTGATTTTGTTTCAAAAAACAAAAAAAGTGTGAACTTAGCCTCCTGTATATTAGTACTGAATGCACAGGAAAAGGAAAATACACTAGGCAATTATTAGAGCTCTGACATAGTATATACACTATTCAACATTGAAATTGCAGCACCAAGAAGGAAAAGTTTTGGAATTGTGGAAATCACTGGATCGATAGACAGGTTAATGATTTGCAAATTATAAAAACATAGAAACAAAATATTCCAAACATCCTTATTTATTCAGTATCGAGTATGGAATGCGATCAGTGAGGTTATAAATGGTTGTCTGAGGAATGTTATGCCACAGTGAATGCACTTGGGCATAAAAATAAATCAAGATTGGCTGCTGGCAGTTTACTTTGCAATTGCCAACCAATAACGTCCCAGATGTGCTCGACTGGAGACAAGTCCGGGGACGCTGCAGGCCATGGTAGCACGTTTAGACCATGCAGGCTGCTCATAGTAGCACAAGTAACATGCGGCCTGGCATTGTCCTGTTGAAAAACGACTTCTGGGAAACTATGGTATAATGGCGTTCCACTGATTCCACGACCAAATCAATGTAACGCCAAGCTGTTAGTGTACCTGAAATGAAGATTAGAGGGGTCCGGCTACCGTGCATTATGTTACCCCCCACCATAATCCCGGGAGGTCGAACCTGTGTGGTGTTCCCTTTTGAAGGGCCTCTACATGACATTGCCCTGCCCACGTGTATTCCAGGCCAATCTCTGGCTGTCATTGCTTCCGAGACAAAAGCGGGACTCATCGCTGAAGTGGATAGACCTCCATTCCAGCCTATATTGCCGTCTTGCTTTGCACCATTATAGCCTTTGAGAGTGGTGGCATGTGGTCAATGGAACACCTGTAGCTGGACCTCTGGCTTGTAGCCCAATGTCGTGCAAGCACCTTCTGATGGTTTGTGTTGACACTGGTTGCCGCCCTAGGCTTGGGATGTGATGTCCAATTTCACTTGCAGTACAGAATGGATCACTACGTGCCATTTTTCCAATCAGACGATCCATCCCTGCAGAGGTTCACCTCCACGCACCTCTTGCGGTCATTCCCATTCGTTGTTTTCTGCCAACCTCCTTGACATGCATTGTTGAACAGTGCTGACGTCTAGGCGCGTAGTGATCTGCCGGAGTGATAAACCACGGTCTCTCAGGTCAAGGATTCTGTCCCTCGCAGTTTGGGAGAAGTGGCGATAACTGGCACGTCGACGAACAGGACGCATCGCACAATCATCCAACACCATTTGATCAGATTTATTAGGCTTCATGTGGCTGAAAAACACTGCTTTCAATCTGGCTTTTATGTCCCTCCCACATGCCGCTGATTGGAGCAAGGTGCTTGAAAATTTGATCATTTGCAGATCTTAGCGACACATGATACTTGCTCGATTTGCATAACCTTATGGCTTGCCCTTCTTGGCGTTGCTCTTTCAATGTTGAGGAGTGAATGTACCTCCAAAGTATCTAAGAAATAAAAGATAGGCAGCACTGTGCATGATGCACATAACAGCTTCAAACTTTTGCTCCACCCTCATATTGCCCATATTTATGTATATATGAATATACAACCTACCATAGTGCCTGGATGAATTCCCTGGCTAAGAGAGTGCCCTTTAAATTGCACCTCCAAACTAGAAGTATGCTTTTTGTTTTACTAGGTTGAATTGATTTGTTTCAAGTCAAAGAACACTTCAGGCAGAACATATACAATCTTCTATGCCTCCTGCAGGGCAAGAAGGGGCAGTGCTTAATACAGGGATCGGTAACTGGACAGAACTGATTGCCACTGAATCTCCTGCCACATGACACGCACAAATGTCAATCCTTAGACAAGCCCTTTAAGTGTTGTATCAATGGAGATAAAGCAACCAGTTTGCTCTAAATGTTTGAAAGCTATTGCTTTCACTAGCAATATATTGTTATTTTCAGTTCTAGGACTTCTGCACACAGCAGAACCATTTGCAGGAGATTTTACGAAGGTAGACAGGGGCCCATTCGACTCTGCCGTATGGTGCTTCATATGGTGCCTTATGCCAGAGATATTCTCTCTTAGAAGAGATGCTTCTAGGGGAGAATAGCTCCATAATAAGGTATCTGATGGAGCATGCCACTAATCCGACAGAAAAGGCAGTGTATGTCTCCGTAAGAAATTAGAGACATCTAGAGGTATAGTAGGGCCCCATAAAAGTCTTATTACTGCTGAATACAACTCGGAGGTTGTACAGGGGCCGTAATATGGCCATAAGCATGAGCCCAATGGAATACAAAATTATCAGTGACCACTGGCTATCCAGAGTCAGGGTCTTGAAAAAATTTTTTTTTATCTCAGTGACCCCGGTAAGTGACTTGGAAGGAGTAGGACATGGAGCTTAGCTTCAGTCACACTTGAATTTTCTTCTTAATGCACGGGGCATATAAGAGCGTCCTCTTCTTATATGATGTGAATCACTAAGCTCAAGGTTAAAAGTGACAGCTGCGAGACCAGTTACAAAATAGCTATTCATTAATTACATATTAAAAACTGGATAGTGTTAATGAATAACTAATGAAATGTAATAAACGAACTTGTAGAAATTGGCCTAATGCCACTGACTGTTCTAACTCTTAACTATATTGTACTTTGCAAATTTTGAAATTGTCTTGAAATTCTAAGGACAAAGCAATGACAACTGTGTTTACTTTAAAACTCCAAATGTTACCACGTTGGCACAGGCATTATGGTAAACGGGAAATACATAAAACTTAGCTACGGTCTGCTAGTAATAATATTTAAAGTGCCACTGTCATAAAATATATCACTAGAGATACAGGCATCTAGAAGATATTTAAGGAAAATATGAATAGCAGAAGCAGAGTAGCAGCTTCCCTCAGTGACATGGCAGCCCCTTTATTCTGCTGATTGGTAGGGGACCAGGTGCTTAGTTTTGTCCTGGAGAACTCCATTAAATTGGACATGTATTGCCTGTGGATGTACCCTTAGGGTATGTTCACACGCTTAACAAAAAACGTCTGAAAATACGGAGCTGTTTTCAAGGGAAAACAGCTCCTGATTTTCAGACGTTTTTTTAAGCAGCTTGCGTTTTTCGCTGAGTTTTTACGGCTGTTCTTGGAGCGGTTTTCAATAGAGTCTATGAAAAATGGCTCCAAAAACGTCCCAAGAAGTGTCCTGCAGTTCTTTTGACGAGCCATCATTTTACGCACCGTATTTTGACAGCGATGCGTAAAATTACGGCTCGTGGGAACAGAACATCGTAAAACCCATTGAAAGCAGTGGGCAGATGTTTGTAGGCGTATTAAGGGCGTTTTTTCAGGCGTAATTCGAGGCGTAAAACGCCCGAATTACGTCTGAAAATAGGCCGTGTAAACATACCCTTAAGCGGACAGGTGTAAGCTTACATGCTGTTTGGCTACTGGAAGCCCCTGGTTCCTAACTCCTATGTCTGACACCTATTCCGATGTCATCAAATATGACATCATTTACATTCCAGAAGTAGTATTCTAGCATTGCTGTTTCCAGCTGCTCTCTTTTTATTTTCTATGATGAATTAATTGTCAGTCATTAAGCATTTATCGGTTATTATGTCGTCATCATCACATTTTCCAGAATCTACAAAGTATGTAGAACTACTATGAAAGGCACCCGGGTGGTCCTGACAACATGACAGAAATCAACAGTTGGCACTGTAAGTGATAATTGACTCTACTCTTCACTAGATTTTGGTATATCAATGTCGGACTTTGCATTCATTCAAATAAATAATGAAGTTTGACAACTGTGTTGGACTAGATGGTCTGGATTGCCCTCACAATTCTAGTTCATCCCAAGTGGTATAAGGTGGGGTGTCGCTCTCAGTGAGAATGTATTTAGGGTGCTGTACGGGCCAGTGATGGAAACTCAATGTGTGTGAAGCTCCCGATGAACAATTCGGATGATGAAGCTGCTTCCAGAGACAGCTAGGAACGGAGAGAGGAGTGCTGTATTTATAGTCCATTTCTATGAGCTTGTATGGCCTGCACTTCACAGAAGTTGCTCTTAGACAACAGCAGAACTTACAGTTGACCAGTTGACTGACATGTTGGAGAGGTGGCATCCTAGGGCAGTGTCATGTTGCAAGTGACTGAGAACTTCGGTATTGCCAATTTTACTGCTTATGTTTACAGCGGCTGCAAACCCATTTATAAGAGTAGGTGTCCATCTACTTTTAATCATGTATCGTTTATCAAACATAAAAATGTAAGTTTACTTTTGTTAAACAATATAAACAAATATATCAAAAATTATATATTTGGGAGATGCATAAACAGCAATTCCTTTGTAGTGGTAGCCTGTAACTGTGATAACACATAAATCTGCATAGAAGCTGTAGACACAAAATGCATATATTATTTTAGATGCATTGGAGCAATAAAAAGATGGGATTACAGGTTCAACTATAACCATATATAACTAAAAATATAACTAAATAAAGGCTCTGTTAACATCACACTAAGTCGCAAGGACTATTCCCCGACATAAACCTCCCATGTATACCGCCAATGTCCCCCACTGTTTAGCCATACACTAGTATATGTTGGCAATGGGCCATTGGCCAGAATTTAAAAAAAATAATATTTAGTGCAGTGTACATTTATTTTGCGGTGCCCCTCCCTATATAGTAAAAAATAAAAGGTATGCAGAACCATACCACCCTGACGGAGGCCAAAAGGAAATTATTTTGGCCTCTGTTGGGTGAAAGTGGGCCTAGGCTACGTTGTGCATTTGGCAAACCGGTTTACATTTCATGATGTGATCGATGCTAAACATCATTTAGATAAAGCACTGTTCACATCTGCATCAGAGGCTCATTCAGAACCGCCGTAGTCGAATACTTTGCTTTTGATAGGAAAAATACAGCCGCATGCAGCGCAATTTTTTCCGTCAAAACAATGAAGAACACAGCAGAACACTTTGGACCATATTATAAGACAATGGGTTCAGTTGGGCGTTGCTGGTATTTGTTGTGTGACGTATCCGTCACGGCGTTGTCTCTTTAGTTATAAATTTATAACGGAATTATATATAAATTTATAACAAAAGCCACAACGCAGATGTGAAAAGAACCTGAAACAGTCTGCAGTGCCTGGATCATATAAATAAACCAATAACAATAGTATGAGCTAATAAGCACAAAAGTTATACATATAACTCATTCCACTAAAAAGCATGCGACAATAATGACATGTAACTACAGGGAGGGTGAGGTTTCTTCTACTTTGGTGGTCGCAGCAGAATGATCGTCTGGGAGGAACACCTGGGAATTTATAGACAATGCGGATCCCGCCACTATGACTGACGGACGGATTCCAAGCTGGAGACAGAAAAGAATCTTCGTACAGTTAATCCTTACAATCAAAAAGGTAAGTACCATTAATAACATTGGAATCCCATGAGCCCCGTATGTTTCATTAACTCCTGGTGCCTGTCATTCTGGATATATAAACAGCCATAATAGAGAATAGATGAAACTTGTGGTAAATAATAGGATGCTACAGAACAAGATATAGCAATGATGCACAAGCCGTTTTTCCATAGTATATTTTCTCCTGTTTTTTTTTTGTTAGTCAATCTTTACAGCTATATCTGTATTGTCACAGAAAACCTTTGCTGCCACCCTGATCCTTTGCTTTCATTGCTGTCAGTGCTTTAATGATATTGAACGATTTCCCTAAGTCTTTGTTATTTGTACATCTCAGGTGTTGTATTTTACAGAATCTCTTTATAATAGGATGCACATTACTTTCTAAACTAACAGGCGGAGAAATATTTCCCTCATTGCTGAAATATTCACTTAGAACTAGGTTATTAAGGCCGATCTGAAGGTCACAGTGGTAGAAGGATCAGCTATTCATGAATCATATTTAGAATTATGCCTGTAGCACTATGTTAATGCAGTAAGTTACTCGTAAACAAAAACAGCTGCATTCACACTGTATTTGGTAGAAATACTCTCTCATATGTTGTTTTTGGGTTTTTTCATTAAAACTGGGAATTTTTCCCTCCTCCTTTGTGCTGGAACACGCTCCAACACATATGGAAGAGTGGATCTCTTGAATGCAGTGTTTAGGTTCCTCTTCGGTAAAGTTGATGTACATATATCTGAAAGTTTCATACCATTGGAAGTTGGTTTATGTTGGATGCAGGATCATGAATAGAGGAGGTGTCCCCATACCGAAATAAGGTGTTCCCCTTTCTGGCGGTTGTTTACACCCTAACCACAGTGTTGCCACCGTTCGAAAATTCCATTACAGTGTGTAAAAAGGTTTACTTTATTTTGGGTGAGCCCATACCATACACCGTGTTCCAAATTATTATGCACATTGGATTTAAGTGTCATAAACATTTAATTATTAGTTTTTCAATTAAACTCATGGATGGTATTGTGTCTTAGGGCTCTTTGGATCATTGTAATCAATCTCAGACACCTGTGATAATTAGTTTGCCAGGTGTGCCCAATCAAAGGAAAACTACTTAAGAAGGATGTTCCACATTATTAAGCAGGCCACAGGTTTCAAGCAATATGGGAAAGAAAAAGGATCTCTCTGCTGCCGAAAAGTGTGAAATATTGCAATACCTTGGACAAGGTATGAAAACATTGGATATTTCAAGGAAACTTAGGCGTGATCATCGTACTGTGAAAAGATTTGTGGGTGATTCAGAGCACAGACGGGTTCGTTCAGATAAAGGCATAATGAGGAAGGTTTCTGCCAGACAAATTAATAGGATTAGGATAGCAGCTGCTAAAATCCCATTGCAAAGCAGCAAACAGGTATTTGACGCCGCTGGTGCCTCTGGAGTCCCGCGAACCTCAAGGTGTAGGATCCTCCAGAGGTTTGCAAGTGTGCATAAAGCTATTATTCGACCACCCCTAAACAATGCTCACAAGCAGATACGGTTGGAGTGGGCTCAGAAACACACGAAGACTAATTTTCAAACATTGTTGTTTACTGATGAGTGCCGTGCAACCCTGGATGGTCCAGATGGATGGAGTAGTGGATGGTGGGTGAATGGCGACCATGTCCCAACAAGGCTGCGACGTCAGCAAGGAGGTGGCGGAGTCATGTTTTGGGCTGGAATCATGGGGAGAGAGCTGGTAGGCCCCTTTAGGGTCCCTGACGGTGTGAAAATGACCTCTGCAAAGTATGTAGAGTTTATGACTACCACTTTCTTCCGCGGTACAAAAAAAAGAACTGTGCCTTCCGTAGCAAAATTATCTTCATTCATGACAATGCACCATCTCATGCTGCAAAGAATACATCTGTGTCATTGGCTGCTATGGGCATAAAAAAGGAGAGAAACTCATGGTGTGGCCCCCATGTTCCCGTGACCTCAACCCTATTGAGAACCTTTGGAGCATCCTCAAGCAAAATATCTATGAGGGTGGGAGGCAGTTCACATCAAAACAGAAGCTGCAAAGATATTCAAGCAGAAACTATCCAAATATTCACAAATTCAATGGATGCAAGAATTGTGAAGGTGATATCAAAGAAGGGGTCCTATGTTAACATGTAACTTGGCCTGCTAAGTTTTTTTGGATTGAAAGATCTTTTGATTTCTGTAAATATGACCCCCTGATGCTGCAAATTCAACAAATTACCATTTTAGTTCTCTTTACAACCTTTAAAATATTTTGATCTCTGTTGTGCATAATCATTTGAAACAGTGCATTTTGAGTTTTTTACTTCTAAAAAAAATCTGTTATCATTAGGAAATTTGTTCAATAAAATTTGCATTATGCTCCAACGGTTGATGGCTTGAAGATTATACTGACTGTCATTTGCATAGACTATTTAGGAAAATCAGCGAAAAATAACATTTGCATAATAATTTGGAACGCGGTGTATGTTTAGCGGGTCCATGGGAGAAGGGAAACAGAATATAAATTGGGTAATGTGTATTTACACTTATGTAAAATGAAGAGCACTATGTTTGGTAGCAGGTTTGCACATTATCGCCTATTAAATAGGGAACTTTGATTTTATGAGTGAAACTTTTTAACTCCCATGCAGCGACTCGTGGCTAGCGGGTTGGTGGAAGCCCACAGATGAGTTTGGGCCAATAACTTGTATGGACCTTTGTCAGCAGCACTGCCTATACTGCCCTGATGGCAGCACTGCACAGTGCCGTCCTGAGTAGGTTGGGCATGACAGGCATTTCTTCTTTGACTCATGAAACTGTAATCATGTTTTCAGTACGGGACAGTATTTCAGCGGGGAGGTAGGGACTCCTAGCATCATACATAACTCTGATTCTAGGAACTCCAGCTCCGTTAGCTGTGTTTGGTCTGGGAAATGCGGCCGACATATGGTCCATGTATCAGAGACCAAACACTGTCACGTGCAAAATTAATAGTTAGATTTTTTTTTTTTGGTGTAAAGTTACTGAAAAATAATGATGACACAAAAATTACAATAAACACATTGTTAGACTTTATTAAACATCAAAACACAGTAAGTAGCTGACATATTTAATATCCACCTAACCGTTATAACCTATATAATACTGTGAACGTATTATTTATGGTTATCGATAAATGCTGTAAATAGAATTGGTGCAATAGTTTTTTTGCTGTATGAAAGTAATGCAACGCTTACTTATGTTTATGGCAAAATGGCGCCTACAAACAACACAGCTCATCTCGCAAGAAAAACAAGACCTCATACAGCTACGTTCACATTAAAATAAGTTATGGCGGTTATGGCTATGAATTTGAGAAGGCAAAATACAAAAAAAAATAATAATCTACTGGTACAAGTACAGCACCCACATTTCCAGGAACTGCTGGTCCCCATGCCGCCCCAGACATCTAAAAAAAAAAAAATGCCTTTAATCACTGCTCCTCTGTCTTCTTTTGCCTGCAGGGGGTCTGCCCCAGATCCCCCAGCGTCAGGACGTTGTGCGCTGCGTCATACATAATGTCCGGATGCTGCCGGTCGTCAGGCCCTTGTATGCAGAACGGCACAGAGCGCCCAATGTGGCGGCATGAGGGTATCTGGGCCAGGCTTCCACTGGTCCCTGGCACCGTTACAGCCCCTGCGATCGCTACGCCACTTTGTCAGCAGTAAAAGGATTAAATTACAGACTTTGAGGCATACATTTTTACAAAAAAAAACACAGACACAAAAACGTGATGAAAATGTCAACGGCGTCATAAATGATGTATTGTATATAGGGTGGATGAAAGACGTTGAAGCATAGGGAGGCCCACTGTAAATCTATTGCCCAAGGACCCACATAAACCTAGAAACTGCCCTGCCCTATATTGTTCCTGTAACAGGAAAGTTACTTACACTTGTCATGTAGTTACTACATCAAGTTTAGGCTTCAAAAGTGGTAAACACCCAGTACATATACACATGTATTTTTTCTTCTCATTATTACTATAGTTTACTGTCAACCTGTGATCCAAAGACACCAGATGGTATCAGTTGAGCATGGGTCATCAAATCCCAAATTACCTACCCCCTAAAATGGAACATATAAGGTACAAATTCTACTTTCCCATTACATAGTTGATAAGGTATGATAAAGACACAGGTCTATCAAGTCCAACCTATAATCCTACCGTATTAATCCAGGCAAAACCTCCCTGACTCCAAATATTGAAATCAGAATAAATCCCTGAATCATTATCTCCAGAATCCAGTACTCATAACCTGTAATATTATATTTTTCAAGCAAGGCATCAAGGCCCTACTTAAACTTATTTAATGAATCAACCATCACAACTGTCATGGCTATGCGGTATGTACACCCACTGGGCCACTCCGCCGTAGTGTAGTAGCAGCTGGTGAAGCAAAATATCAATGACCGTGACTAGATAAAGTACCTGGGTCGCTGGCTTTTGCCGGATAACCAGAAGCAAGCTGGTGCCGAACTATCAGAACTTGTCTCGGATACTGGACTTGAACACAGAAGTCATGTCGGATAATGGACTTGGCAAGGACACCGGACACAGAGGGTGAAGTCGTCTCAGACAATGGACTTGGACACAGAAGTAGTCTCTGACAGTGGACTTAATACGGACACTGGACTCAGATACAGGATACAGCTAGGGAACCATTTAAATGACAGACAAAGATACAACATTGCTCAGGCACTGAGGAAATGCGCAGGGTTTCTGTTAAAGGCAAGGGTGCTCAGGGATAGGCTTGACACGAGTGCGCGCACCCTATAGGACAGCCAGGACGAGAAAACAGAGACCACAGCGTTCCGGCGTCCAAGGGAAGGGGGATGCCGTTGAAGGGACTCAGTTCTGCTGTCGTGGCCGCTGTTAGGGGGGGGGGGGATGCCGGTTGTCTGCAGCCACTACAACAAACCTTTTTTCCTCCAGACGTAGAGGATGCCCCCTTGTCCTTGTTACAGGCCTAGGTTTAAAAAGATCATTGGAAAGACCTCTGTACTGTCCATCTTTATATTTGTACATTGTAATTAGATCACCCCTAAGCCATCTTTTTTCTAAACTGAATAGCCCCAAGTTGGATAATTTTCCTTGGCACCCCAATCCGCCCATTCACTTAATTACCTTGGTTGCCCTTCCAGCTCAGCCATGTCCTTCTTATACACAGGTGCCCAAAATTTTACATAATATTCCATGAGTAGTCTGACTGGTGATTTGTATAGAGGCAAAACTATGTTCTTGTCATAAGCATCTATGCCTCTTTTGATGCATCCCATGATTTTATTTGCCTTGGCAGCAGCTGCCTGGCACTGGTTGCTAAAGGTAAATGTACTGTCGACCAATATCCCCAAATCTTTTTCAGTAGTAGTTTTACCCATTGTTTTACAATTTAATGCATAATTGTAAAATTTGTTCCCTCGGCCCAAGTGCATAACCTTACACTTATCCACATTAAAGTTAACTTTCCATTTCTCTGCCCAAACGTCAAGTTTCCCCAAAAGCAATACATTTCCAGCCCTGTGTTAATAATCTAAGTTTAAACAGTCATTTTGGAATGGTTCCTAAACTAGGGAATATGTCTTTAAAATTATAGATATGCCCATTGGTAGACACAGTAAAACTGTAGACAAAATATAGATCTAGACGTTCTAAAATAATAAAACTACTGATAGCGAAAGATCTTGTCTATAACTACGGCTGATTTATTCGCCATTTCTGCAGCTGCTAAACTGAGGTCAATAATACTGCATGAGTGTTTATATTGTTGGTTTGTAACACTCTCATTGTAGCTTTGGTAGGAAAGTTCATTTTATTTGCACAGGAAATTACTTTGTGGGTTGTAATCAAAGCATTTCATGTAGGACTGTGTTTAATTTAGTAAATCAATGACATCTTATGCATTACAGTCATGCTATATGACTCATTTAAAATGAGCCATTGTGTTCTCAATGACATTGCATAAGCAAAAGATCTGAAGAGAGACAAACAGCCTTGGATATTATATTGGAACAATTAAAGGGAAGGGGGAGGTCAGAACTGTAATCGTCCAAAGAGCAGCACTAACTCACAGGAATACATTCAAAGAAAAAGACGAGACTGAAATTGAGGCTCCATCGTTTGCTCACCACTTGCGAACCCATGGGATTGGGTATAGTGGCAGTTGGTGTAGTGACTCACCCTGCAGATGTGTCTTTTTGCCTCTCAGGGGTCTTTTTTTTTATTCTAATACTCCAGTTACATTCTGTAGGGATTCTCTGCTCCTTCCCATAGATCACATGAGTAGGTTCAGAAGCAATTAGGTTGTTTATTCAACCCATCCTCCGTCTAGATTTGTTAACCATTCAATGAACTACTCTTCTTCTAGACTGTATTAAAGAGACTCGGTCACCATATTATAAGTGCCCTATCTCCTACATAAGGAGATGGGCGCTGTAATGTAGGTGACATTAATGCTTCTTATTTAGAAAAACTATCTATTTTTACCACTTTACGAGCGATTTTAGATTTATGCTAATGAGCTTCTTAATGCCCAAGTGGGCGTGTTTTTACTTTAGACCAAGTGGGCGTTGTACAGAGGAGTGTATGACGCTGACCAATCCGCGTCATACACTTCTTTAAGTAACGCACATATGAAACCTTCAAAAAGATTGTCATTTTCTATTTTGCAGTTCACTTTCACAGGGAGGACAGGGAGGTGTGGGGAAATTAGATTAGAGGAATATTTAATATAATCCCAGAATTGTGGATGGATAAAAATCCAGTGCTTCCAGTGAGAGCCACAATAATGCCTCTTTATTGGCATGGTACTTGACCAAGGACACCATAGTAATATTTGGTGATATCCCGCATACCAAGGACACCAACTAATTTATACTTGTACAGAGTAGGCCTATTGATCCTTGGTATGGTACCATTCCATATCAATTTAAAATATCATATGCTGGACCCCGCACCGGTAGTGGCCCAGAAATAGAGTAGTTTAGGGGGAAATGGAATTATGTTTACATATATGTGACCAATAAATGAGACATGCTATCTACTGCAGTCTTTCAACAGCTTCGAGTAGGGTAATTAGTAGCGTACAATAGTGGGAATTTATTAAATCTGGAATTTCAACTGGCATCCGGTGTAAGATGCATCCAATTTATTAAGAGCCACACACCTCCTAATAAATTAGGTGCACCTCTGGCAGTCTGTGTGCAAAAAAAAAACAACTATTATAGTAAATTTGTCAGTCAATGGAAGGCCCCCATCGCCTTCCGATTAGCCCCACTCACATTTTAGTAAAGTGCGAAGAGTGGCGAAAAAAAAGTCACAATTTATTGTGCAAACAAAGCGTGCGCCAAAATTTGCGACATTTCTGGCGCACAACCCTTTATAAACTCCCACTAATGGAAGTACATTGTTTGTGAGGCAAAACGGTATTCTAGGTGGGGTTCGAACCAGAACAGTGGGAATGTAAGATTGAGAACCGAGACAGGGGATGTGGTAGGGCGAGATTAAAAGGACCAAAACTAGACAGTTCCTCCAGAAGGATAGGAAGAGAGGTAGTGTCAGAGCTTAGTGTGCTATCTTAATACCTTCGATGTTAGGAATGGCCCAAATCCAGAGAGCAGGGGGTTCAAGAGCGAATATAAAAAGCAACACCTCCATCATTTGTTTTTTTTACTAAAACTGAAATGGCTCCTGGCAGACTGAGGGCCTAAACAGATGGAGCCATATTTCACTTAGCGTTTAAGATTAGCATAGGGTCTAAATTCTATGCAGTAAAACCACAGAGGATCCAGGTCCATATTATACAGATGCAGTATGTCTGTCTGTAAGTATTTTATTTGTAATCTGTAGCGTCCATGGCCGTGGGCCATCGGATTCACTCACCTCCCGATGCCCGCAGCCATGGATCTGTGAGCGCTGGTCCCCGTCTCCCTCCTAGGAGACGCCAGCGCTGACTTCCGCTCCGTACGGCTGTGTCCCGTAGGGTGCGCGCGTACGCTCGCGCCCGGCCTTAAAGGGTCAGTGCGCGCAATAAGGAAATCGTCATCATCATCAACTGCCACGATTTCCTGGTCTATAAGAAGGCCCCTGGCCTTCTAATCCTTGCCTGAGCGTTGTTAGTTTTCCCAGTCTGTCTTGCAAATGGTCCCTTAGTGTTTCCCATTCCTGTTGTTACCCGTGCCTTGTTCCCCGTTCCTGTTTCCCGTGCTTTGCCTTAGTATAAAGTCGTGCAACGTCCTGTGTCACCTGCCACGTCCTGTGTCATCTGCCACGTCCAGAGGAATCTGCCACGTCCTGTGTCATCA
Organism: Rhinoderma darwinii; assembly: GCF_050947455.1. Classification (NCBI taxonomy): domain Eukaryota; kingdom Metazoa; phylum Chordata; class Amphibia; order Anura; family Rhinodermatidae; genus Rhinoderma; species Rhinoderma darwinii. The sequence continues at coordinate 25,002,231 of NC_134697.1, forward strand.
GCCACGTCCGGAGGAATCCGCCACGTCCTGTGTCATCTGCCACGTCCGGAGGAATCCGCCTCATATGGCGCAACTTGCGGCTCCTGTGTCATCCGCCACGTTTGGCGCCATCTGCTGCACCCATCTCATCTGTGCCAGAGATGCGGCCACCATCTGGACTACTATTCAGGTACCCTTGTGCGGGACATTGTATTTCTGGGGTTTCCTCTGGTTTGGCCAGCTGCCTTCCCGCTACGGCGGTACAGCCTAGTGGGTCCACTAACCCGCTCCGTGACATAATCCTTCTTCTTCCTGGAATTTAATACAATTTAATAAAATAAAATGCAAGCTGATCCAGAGGTGAATTATGCTCCTATGGACCAATGGTGCCCAACCAGTGGCTCGGGAGCCACACGTGGCTTGTGACCTCCGGATGTGGGGCTTGCTCAGTTATGACCATAGTCATTGGCTACAATACAATTTCCAAATTTACTATAATGAAGACATATCCTAACCTCTGAACCATGCCAATATGGATGGTATAATACACATTTTCTTCTGTATGTACCACTTAAAACTTGTAATACCACTTGTACCAAATTTCTTCACTTGCGCCCCATTTTTCTCCATCTTACAAATGTGGCTCACGACCATCCCTTCAAATTTAATGTGGCTCTCAAGGTACAACCTCTGCTATAGAAAATAATAGAACTGATTAAGACAATTTGCTGGGTCATCTACAGATGTAGCCAAGTTTATCTTGACTTTGATAACTTGCTGCAGTGTGATCTCACACAAAAAAGCCATTGAAAAGTTATTGAAAAAGTCAAGTGCAAAGTTTCTTGCCACTGTGTATTTAATGCGTTAAGAGTCAAGATAAATATGGCTACATCTGTACAAAATCTTCTCTACTGAGGAGCTAAAAGGGCATGTTCACACAGGGCAGCTACACTGCGTAAAGGTACACCGCATATCTGCCCTGGCAGCTGCAGGGAATTCCTGCCGAAAAACCTCACCAAATTGTGGTGCAGTTTTTCGGTTGGATTGTCCACTGCGGAAAACAGAGGTTAAAAAAATAAATAAATACAAAAAAAAACACCCAAACTTACCCTCTGACGTCCTGCGGACCGGCCTTCTGGGGTGACATTTCAGCCTGTGATTGGCTGCAGCTGTCACCTGGGATGAATTGTCATCCCAGAAGGCCGGCCTGGACGAAGTAGTACCAAATTCTGGGTAAGTATAAGATTATTATTTTTTTCTGAGTTGCAATTTTTGCGGCAGAATCGCAGCTTCTCCGCTGCGAAAATCCCAACATCTGCTATTTGTTGCGGATTTTACCTCCCCATTGAATTCAATCGGGAAAACCTGCAAAAGATAAAGGAGTGATTACGCAAATGCAATTGACATACTGCGAATTAAAAAAAGGCAAGTCAATTTCTGAGCGTTTTTTTCCCGCTTATCATTTACTCAGCAGGTGAATGAGATTTGTTCAAATCTCATCCACTCTGCTGCTACTGTATTATGCTGCGGATTTTCTGCAACTAAATACGTTGCGGAAAATTTGCTGTATTTACGCTACATGTGACATTACCCTTAAACTGACCTAAAACATCTCCGTAAATCATATATAATAGTTAACAACACATAATAACACAACTATGGATAGGCATGTAGAGAGAATACCTCGTTGTGAGCCAGCCATCACTTCTCCAGCAGATTAATCTTACTTAGTTATTATTGGACTGATGTCAAATCTACAACATGCCAATTAAATAACTACTAAAATCTGCAAATCTCCATTGCAAAGAGACCCCTACCCGATCTCAGTGTCTTTCAGACTGGAACATTAAAACATAATGTTCATTACCTGGATCATGATATTAGTGTTTAGGTTAATGACATTAAAATTGAATCCGCATTTGAATCATACACTATATACGATTCTATAAAAGTATGAGCAGTGGAGCAAAAATATAATTTTTATACCTCTCCAGATCCATCTCCCTTTTGCTTCTAATTAAAAAGTCCACGGTGTAAGAAATACAGATTAACAAAAAATCCTACATACATCAATTTTAAATGTAATTTAGATACGTTCTTGTGCTGCAGCTGTTTATCGCACCATATAAATGGATTACAGGCTCTGAGTAAAATACTTGAAAAACATTATAGTAACGCCACAAGCAATTTAGTCCTTAATCCTATGATAAGTGTGAACCGGTCATTACTTTTACACTCAAAAATGATCTTTGCTTTTCAGCCCATACTATATTTATAGCTTAAATCTCTACATTTCTTAATTTGTCGGATCACACAATTTAAAAAGTTATGAATTTATATCTGGAATTAGCCCTTTTATAAAATTCTGTCTGTATGTGGAATTAAGACATATGAAGTGCACAGAATTATTTTTGAAGAACCTACTAAAGGTAGAAGGAACCTGCAGTGATTGAATGAATACTTGGGATGCAGTCATAGATTAGGGCTTTGCAGATTATAGAAGCCTAAGCAGTTAATTATATGAGTCATCACTTGTAGACAGCTGTTTCAGAGTTCTTGCTCCTTATAGGTACAGGGCAGGGTACTGGTTGGTTTGGTGGGATGCCTTTGATGAAGCACTAGAGGGTTATCGATTCGCCTTGTGGAGATCCAGCTGGTGTATGATATCTTACAGACAATGCTGGGAAAAAGTATGCAAAGGTTTCAAGGCGCTTACATGAGTCGGACATTGACTTACAGGGTGGCATTCAAGACATTTTTTGGTGGACAACTAATTTGCATATTTTTTCCACAGAGCATAGAACAGATTCAAATGCTTTGGAAAAATTAAGATATATGACATACGAAGACCCCAGACCAGTCTAGAATCTAGAATTTACCTCCTCAAATAAACTGACCAATCCCTTACAACCCATTTATTTTCATTAAGATAATTTAGGGTAGGATCTCTTAGAAAACCTTCCAACATTTAATTTACATTGGAGGTTAAACTTACAGGCCTATACCCCCTTGGCGACATGCCACGTACTATTATGTTGCTGTCGCCAAGGGGAAGTATGGGGTGACATTAGTATTGCAATATATCATGCAAGCGATCCAATCGCTCGTTCAAGTCTCCTATAGGGACTAAGAAAAAAAGTAAAAAAAACAGTTCAAGTTTTTTTTTATGTTTTAAAAAAAAAAAAAAAGGATTAAAAGTTCAAAAAAAAAACCCCCTTTTCCCATTTTTCCCCTAAAGTAATGTTAAAAAAATTTAATTTTAAATAACTGGTATCGCCGCGTCCGTAAAAGTCTGAACCATCACATTGTAAGGTTGTTTAACCCACTCGGTGAATGCCGTAAAAAAATCAAATGATAAAAAGTCGCAAATTGCTTTTTAGTCAACTTAGTCAAAAAGTAATCAAAAAGTCACATGTACCCCAAAATGGTATCGGTGAAAACTACAGCTCGCCCCGCAAAAATTAAGCTCTCACATCGCTAAATTGACGGAAAAATAAAAAACTTGTGGCTCTCAGAAATTTTTTGGGTATCCCTATAATTGTATCAATCTATAGAATAAGGAGCACATGTAGCATCGACGCGTAAAAACAAAACCCCCCCAAAAAAAGTAGTAATCGCTGTTTTTTCCCTATCTCACCCCACAAATATATTTTTTTCAGCTTCCCAGTACATTATGCAGTACAATAAATTGTGCCATGATAAACTACAACTTGTCCTGCAAGAAACAAGCCCTCATACGGCTATGTCGACAAAAAAACAAACAAAGAAGTTATGGCTTTTGGAAGGCGGGGCAGAAAAAACGAAAATGAAAAAACTGAAATTGGCCGTGTCTCCAAGGGGTTACTTTCTGTGCTCACCTTTTCAACCTCTTTAAATATTTGTACCAGAAAAATGTATGTATTATAAAATAACCCATAATGCATGTTAAAAACCCGCTCTAGTGCATGTATAAAAGTCATAGTGCACATATGATAGTGTTAACCATAATGCATACAGTATATTATAATACACATATATATATATATATATATATATATATATATATATATAATACTACCCGCTCTAGTGCATACATGAAAGTCATCGTGCACATAAAATGGTATTAATCATAATGTACAGTGAAGGAAATAAGTATTTGATCCCTTGCTGATTTTGTAAGTTTGCCCACTGTCAAAGACATGAACCGTATAGAATTTTTAGGCTGGGTTAATTTTACCAGTGAGAAATAGATTATATTTTTAAAAAAAACAGAAAATCACATTGTCAAAATTATATATATTTATTTGCATTGTGCACAGAGAAATAAGTATTTGATCCCTTTGGCAAACAAGACTTAATACTTGGTGGCAAAACCCTTGTTGGCAAGCACAGCAGTCAGACGTTTTTTGTAGTTGATGATGAGGTTTGCACACATGTTAGATGGAATTTTGGCCCACTCCTCTTTGCAGATCATCTGTAAATCATTAAGATTTCGAGGCTGTCGCTTGGCAACTCGGATCTTCAGCTCCCTCCATAAGTTTTCGATGGGATTAAGGTCTGGAGACTGGCTAGGCCACTCCATGACCTTAATGTGCTTCTTTTTGACCCACTCCTTTATTGCCTTGTCTGTATGTTTCGGGTCATTGTCATGCTGGAAGACCCAGCCACGAGCCAATTTTAATGTTCTGGTGGAGGGAAGGAGGTTGTCACTCAGGATTTGATGGTACATGGCTCCATTAATTCTCCCATTGATGCGGTGAAGTAGTCCTGTGCCCTTAGCAGAGAAACACCCCCAAAACATAATGTTTCCACCTCCATGCTTGACAGTGGGGACGGTGTTCTTAGGGTCATAGGCAGCATTTCTCTTCCTCCAAACACGGCGAGTTGAGTTAATGCCAAAGAGCTCAATTTTAGTCTCATCTGACCACAGCACCTTCTCCCAATCACTCTCAGAATCATCCAGATGTTCATTTGCAAACTTCAGACGGGCCTGTATATGTGCCTTCTTGAGCAGGGGACCTTGCGGGCACTGCAGGATTTTAATCCATTACGGCATAATGTGTTACCAATGGTTTTCTTGGTGACTGTGGTCCAAGCTGCCTTGAGATCATTAACAAGTTCCCCCCGTGTAGTTTTCGGCTGAGCTCTCACCTTCCTCAGGATCAAGGATACCCCACGAGGTGAGATTTTGCATGGAGCCCCAGATTGCTGTCGATTGACAGTCATTTTGTAGGTCTTCCATTTTCTTACTATTGCACCAACAGTTGTCTCCTTCTCACCCAGCGTCTTACTTATGGTTTTGTAGCCCATTCCAGCCTTGTGCAGGTCTATGATCTTGTCCCTGACATCCTTAGAAAGCTCTTTGGTCTTGCCCATGTTGTAGAGGTTAGAGTCAGACTGATTAATTGAGTCTGTGGACAGGAGTCTTTTATACAGGTGACCATGTAAGACAGCTGTCTTTAATGCAGGCACCAAGTTGATTTGGAGCGTGTAACTGGTCTGGAGGAGGCTGAACTCTTAATGGTTGGTAGGGGATCAAATACTTATTTCTCTGTGCACAATGCAAATAAATATATATCATTTTGACTATGTGATTTTCTTTTTTTTTTTTTTTCATATAATCTATCTCTCACTGGTAAAATTAACCTAGCCTAAAATTTTTAGACTGTTCATGTCTTTGACAGTGGGTAAACTTACAAAATCAGCAAGGGATCAAATACTTATTTCCTTCACTGTATATATCATAGTACAAGTCACATTGCATATTTAAAATAATTCAGTCCAGTGTGTACAGTCTATAAAAGTCATAGTTTAGGCCTCATGCACACGGCAGTGCCCGTCCGTAATCATGGCCCGCGGTTGCGGGGACGGCAGCAGTCCGCATTTTTGGCCCGTTCTCCCACACAAAGTATGGGAGCGCGGACCGTAAAACGCAAAAGATAGAACATGTACTATCTTTTGCGGTACAGTTCTACGGCACATACACCTATCCGTAGTGATACGGAAAGGTGTCCGCGGCCAATAGAACAGAATGGGTCCGTAATTGCGGACCATATTACGGTCCGCAATTACAGAGATTTTTTTTTACGGTCGTGTGCATGGGGCTTTATATAATAGTATTTGTACGTTTATTATAGTGGGTTAAACATACAAAGACATGACAATAGAAAAAAATTAACATAAACAAGGAAGTATTTTCTTGTCACCTGGTGTCCGATGATAACGCTACTGTCTGACAGGGAAAATATACAGGGGGGGTGTATAAGTAGGTATACAGTTTAAATAATAGGTAAATGTAATAATAATAATATAATAAAAATAATAATAGGTATACAGGTTTAAATAGTATTTTATAGAATAACAAAACCATTAAGTACAATTAAGTATATGCTTAGCGGCGCTCACTATTTACACATTGCTGTAATCTAGTTTTTACACTCACACTTTGGCACAAAGTTCTTTCTTGGCATTCATTTCTTGGCGTGCTTCTTTTATGAACTGAATCACGTTATCAAGTGTGCGTGGTTTTATTGAATATACTTTATGTTTAATAACTCCCCAAAAGAAAAAGTCCATTGGGGTAAAGTCTGGTGATCGTGGTGGCCATTCAACTGGTACCAATGAAAACTACAGATTGTCCAACAACAAATAATGCCACACACAGCTTCGGTGGAGAATAAATAAAAAAGTTCTGCCTCTCAGAATATGGCGACACAAAATGTGCAGAGTGTTCCAAATGCGGATAAGATTGGGCACCATTTATCAGTTCGATGCTGGCCACACATCTGTGAAATATTATTTACCGCATTATTATACCCTCTTATTATGCCCGGATGTACTCCTCACAGCTTACATATACCCTGATGTACTCCGCACAGCTTACATATGCCCCCACATTATAAAACTAAAATACCAGCAATACCCCAAACAGAACAACTACCAAGCTAAATCTGCGCTCCAAAAGCCAAATGGCGCTCCCTCCCTTCTGTGCCCTACAGTGTGCCCAAACAGCAGTTTACGTCCACATATGGCATCGCCATACCCGGGAGAATCCGACTAACAGTTTGAGATATTTGTCTGCAGTGGCACAAATTGAGCACCACATATTGGGCACTAAAATGGCATGTGTGTGGAAAATTGCAATTTTCACTTTGCACCATCCGCTGCGTGTTCATTACTAATAAATAAAAACCCTGTTGGATCAAAATTCTCACTACACCCCTTAAAATATGCCTTGAGGGGTGCAGTTTCCAAAATAGAGGTCACTACTTGGGGGTTTGTTTTACTATTTGACCTCACAGCCTTGCAATTGTGGGTCAATGCTGTGAAAATCACGAAAATAGACAAAGTGCGCATGAGCTCTTCAATTCTGAACCCTGTCATATGTCCAGGCAAACGATAAATGCCTTGAGGGGTGTAGTTTCCAAAATGGGGTCACTTCTGAGGGGTTTCTACTGTACTTTGGTACCTCAGTGGCTCTGAAATTGCGACATGACGCCTGTACACCAATCCAGCAAAATCTGCGCTCTAAAAGCCAAATGGTGCGCCTTTCATTTTGAGCTCTGCCTTGTGCCCAAACAATAGTTTAGGGCCACACATGGGGTATTGCCATACTCGGGAGAAATTGAGTAACAAATTGTGTGCTTTTTTTTTCCTAATTCCACTCGTGAAATTAAAAAATTGGTAGCAAAAACTACATATTTTTGGAAAAAATTCCATTTTTCATTTTCACTGCCTAATTCTAATAAAATCTATTAAACACCTGTGGGGTCAAAATGCTCACTACACCCATAGATGAATGCCCTGACAGGTGTAGTTTCCAAAATGGAGTCACTTCTCAGGGGTTTCTACTGTACTGGTACCTCAGGGGCTCTGCAAATGCGACATGGTGCCTAAAAACCAATCAAGCAAAGTCTGCATGCCAAGTAGCGCTACTGCTATTCTGAGCCCTGCCGTGTGTCCAAACAGAAGTTTATGACCACATATGGGGTATGTCCGTACTCAGGAGAAATTGCTTTACAGATGTTGGGGTGCTTTTTTTTTTTTTTTCATTTGTACAGACTAATTCAAATAAATTTAGCAAAAAAATGGTGTGGTCAAAATGCTAACTATATCCATAGATACATTCCTTGAGGGGTGTGGCTTCCAAAATGGGGTCACTTTTGGGGGGTTTTCACTGTTTTGGCACCACAAGACCTCTTCAAACCCGACATGGTGTCTAAAATATATTCAAAAAAAAAAAAAGAAGGCCCCAAAATCCACTTGGTGCTCCTTTGCTACTGACCCCTAGGCTTCAGTCCATTAGTGCACAAGTGGGATATTTCTAAAGACGGCAGTATCTGGGCAATAAATATTGGAGTTGCGTTTCTCTGGTAAAACTTTCTATTTTACAGAATTTTGTTTTATTAGAAATGAATTTTGGCAAAAAAAAAATGAAATTTGTATATTTCACCTCTAATTTGCTTTAATTCCTGTGAAATGCCTAAAGGGTTAAAACACTTTCTGAATGCTGATTTGAATACTATGAGGGGTGCAGTTTTTAAAATGGGGTGTTTTATAAGGGTTTTAAATATATGGGCCCCTCAAAGCCACTTCACAACTGAACTGGTCCCTGAAAAAATAGCCTTTTGACATTTTCTTGAAAATGTGATAAAACTGCTGCTAAAAGTCTAAATCTTGTAACGTCCCAGAAAAATAAAAGGACGTTCAAAAAAAAACCAATGCAAACATAAAGTGGACATATGGGAAATGTTAACTTGTCACTATTTTGTGTGGTATTACTATCTGTTTTACAAGCATATAAGCAATGAATTTATCGACCACATGTTTCCACCAACATAAAGTCCAATATGTCACAAGAAAATCTCAGAATCGCTTGGATAGGTAAAAGCATTCCACAGTTATTACCACATAAAATGACATGTCAGATTTGAAAAAATGGGGCTGGTCCTGAAGGCCAAAATGGGCTTGGTCCTGAGGGAGTTAAAATACACTTTCCATCCTCTTTACACAACAGTTCTGAAATATTCTGCTGGCACAAGCACTTCAGCCACAGATGCATGAAACTAATAAAGCATATGAACACTATTTATATCCATTAATTAAGCCCTTTGTCTACAAATTCTAATGACACTAAATCAGCCTTATTACTGGAGGAGCATTTCATCTTTCCTGTTTTGATGTCTCAAGCCTGTAAATGAGACACTGCACTTATATGAAGATGAGTAAGAAGATAAAAACTGCACCTTATATTATCCACAAAAACCATATAGCGTTCAATTTACCCAAGGGGGGGGGGGTGAGATGTATTTAGTGCAAACGAGTGTTCGCAAACAAGAGAGGTCCCAAAAAAGGCAATGGTGGTTGAGGTAAGGGAAAACCTCTATACTCATCTTCCTATATGCCACTGATAAAAGCAACACAAATGAACAGTACAAAGTACCAATAATGGGATATCAGCTGGAAATATTTTCTTACGACCTGTAGACTACCTTCAGTAGAGTCCTGAAATTTCTTCCTATATGAAATATTTGTTAACAGGGTTGTCAATGTAGATAAAGATTAATAATTGTATAATGAACAGTTCCATACATTTTTAATAAGCTTTGCTTTAATTCCTCATCATATCAAGACTTCAGCTTTCCGTCAGTGGATTGAACTATTCTTCTCTATTTTCAAAAGCTAAAAATCTGTACCACTTTCACACAACTGCAGTCTGCTGCAATGTATCAGTCGAAGGCCCCCACACACGACCATGCCCGTAATCAAGGACAGTGATTACGTGCACGGCCGGCGGCTGACTGCCGTGTGTAGCCATCTACATTCGCGGGCCGTGCTCCCATATAAAAGTATGGGAGCAGGGACCACAAAAGAGGAAAAAAAAATAGGACACGTCCTATCTTTTGCGGAGCCTATCTACGGCACGGGCACCTTCCCGTAGATATACGGGAAGGTGTCCATGGGCGATAGAAAGGAATGGGTCCGTAATTACGGTCCATAATTACGGACTAAATCTACGGTCGTGTGCATGGGGCCTAAGTAAGAACGATCATTGGATTTAGAACTGAATACAGTATGGTGATGCTTCTGTTGCCGCTTTTGCTGGTGTTGCTGCTGCACTTAGCTCACAGAGCATTAGCTACACAAATACATTGTATAAAAATAAAAATAAAACACGGCTGTGTGAAATAGGACTAGGTCTGCACAGAATTTCCGCCTCTAAACGTAAACACTGAACGTCTCCATTCCCGGACAGCATTTTATAATTATTACAATATTTTATAATTTAAAAGGGGTTTTCCCACAAATATAAGCTATGACATATAACTGGGATACGCAATATTTGTATAAATGTATCGCCAGCCGCAGTTTCACCTGGAAAATATCAGATATTTGAGATAATCACTTAGCCAGCTTCATTAAAAGTCCTAATGATAGACCCCCTTTAAAGAGGCTCTGTCACCAGATTCTCAAATCCCTATCTCCTATTGCATGTGATCGGTGCTGCAATGTAGAGAACAGTAACGTGTTTTGTTTTTTTTAAAAACGTTAATTTTTGGCCAAGTTATGAGCTATTTTATATATATGCAAATGAGCTTTGAAATGGACAACTGGGCGTGTTTTCTTTTTCGTATGTCCAACTGGGCGTGTCTTGTGTTTTTAACTGGCCGTGTTTACTTGTTTTACTAACTGGGCGTTGTGAATAGAAGTGTATGATGCTGACGAATCAGTGACCAATCAGCATCATGCACACCTCTCCATTCATTTACACAGCACATAGTGTTCTTACTAGAACGATGTGCAGCCACATACACAAGTGTCCTGATAATGAATATACATGACCTCCAGCCTGGACGCCATGTGTATTCAGAATCCTGACACTTCTGAATCTTTTCTGTGAGATTCCAGCAAACCACACGTAATCTCACGAGATTACGAGATTTAGTTTCCCTTGCTGGAAATCTCACAGAAAAGATTCAGAAGTTTCAGGATTCTGAATACACATGACGTCCAGGCTGGAAGTCATGTGTATTCATTATCAGGACACTTGTGTATGTGGCTGCACATCGTTCTAGTAAGAACACTATGTGCTGTGTAAATGAATGGAGAGGTGTGCATGATGCTGATTGGTCACTGATTCGTCAGCATCATACACTTCTATTCACAACGCCCAGTTAGTAAAACAAGTAAACACGGCCAGTTAAAAACACAAGACACGCCCAGTTGGACATACGAAAAAGAAAACACGCCCAGTTGTCCATTTCAAAGCTCATTTGCATATAAATAATAGCTCATAACTTGGCCAAAAATGAACGTTTTTCAAAAAAAAAAAAAAAGTTACTGTTATCTACATTGCAGTGCCGATCACATGCAATAGGAGATAGGGATTTGAGAATCTGGTGACAGAGTCTCTTTAAGTTTTATTTGCATAAGACTGGACAACCTCTTTGACTTTATTAGTACTACTGTTATTTTAGACAAACAATACTAGTCAAATTAAAGGGGCCTAGGATAGGCCATCAATCTTTAAATCTCTGGGAGTCCGGGACCCCCACTGATCATGGGTCATTCTTCTGCACCTGGAATGCTGCTCAGTTCCATACAAGAATATTTATTCAAATTGCCGGCAGTGGTCCAGGGTGTTGGACCCCATCAATCAATTATTGATAACCTAAGGATAAATCATCAATGTTTTAGTTGCCCAAAACTCCTTTAATAAAAATAAAATAACTACATTCAAAAAGGTGTTGGAACTTTTATTTTAACCAACCTCAACATTTAATCTTTTTTTTCCTTTTAGTTATTTATTTCAACCTAAAGTGAACGATTGTGAAAGACTGTCTCTCTCAAAGAATCATAATGAAAATGAATAAATGTGGAAATATAAATCTTGCTGCATATTCACCAGAGTGAAACAACACCGGATGGCTGCAGGTCTCTTCTCTGGGCATTCAGGTTGAACAAGTTGAACTAGAATGTTGGACTCATCGCCTATCATTCCTCTCCACTGGTCAGTCTGTCATTTTGCAAGTAAAATGTGCATTAAATTAACTTTACAAATTACATCAAACAGTATACACTAAAATAAGAAATGTAGAAATTGGAGACTCAGTTTGGTAAAATCTGAAACAAATGTTATATAAACTTTATTGGTTGAGATGTTGAGGTCGGGATTCTTTTCATACATCTGCAGGACTTCTCTCGTGCTGCACCCATCCTATGAAACTCTTAAGACAAATTTCTTCAAGGAGTCCTGGGACTTAACTTTATTTAAGCTACAACTACAGTCCATGGCCCACACCCAACCTGAACTAGTCACAGATATCTCTTGACTTCACTCTGTGTCCTCAACTTGCCTCTCTCATTGCACCTCTTTGCACTTGCACTGGCTGGGTAACTAGTTCATGCAAGTTTCTTTATATTCCCTATGGTGTATACAAGGGGCTGGTCACCTGGAGAAAATGATCACAAGGCACCTATTGAATTACTTCTCCCATTACTTCTCCCATTCCATCGAGATTATAAGATCTTATGAGGGTCCGCTCTCCTTTTGTCTTCTTGTTTATGAGTGTTCACTCCTCATTACTTTTCATTTTACTTTTTTGCTGCTTTCCCAATTGTGAAGCGCAGTGGAATATGTTGGTGCTTTATAGATAGAGATTATTATCATTAAAGGGATCAAAAAAAAGCAGCACATAAATGAAGCGGAGTTGCAAAACCAGATGCCTAGACAACAGTGATGCTGTGGCAGGAAAAATATTTAAGGGACCACAGCTTTCTACAGAGGTCCATGACCCAGTTTTTTCTTGTGATTAGTGGGGGTCACAGTGGTTGGAACCCCACTAATAACACATAGCACATCATGAGGATCTATGTTACAGGTATAAAAAAGCATTGAAATCTCTTGATACAATAAATTGTCAGACATTATTCAATGCATCTTGGACCTTTATGCATGGCAAATCTGTGGCACAAATCCAGTAGAGTCCCTATGTTTCCATATAACAGACTGTACTCCATGTTCCTCCATACAATGCTGTAATACATCATCTACGTAATACAACATGCAATAGAGTGTGCCACAAAATCGGTATACCCCTCTCTCATATATATGTATATATATATATATTTATAAATGTGCGCTAAGAACCTCCCTATTGTAAGTAGATTTAGCAGTAATGCATATTCATTTATATTTAGTGGCTTAGGTGGCATTAGTGTTCGCAGAGTGCTGTCGCCATTTTCTTGTGTGATTATATATATACACATATACACACACACACACACACACACACACACACACACAGTATGAGCCCATAGATTTCTATGGGTGGCGTATTGTGGATACTTTGAACACATATTCGTAATACAGCTGTATGCATTAAGCCTTAAAGGCAGTTATACGGGCATGGAGTGGTTTTTCATACTAATGACCTATGCACAGGATAGATCATCAGAATATGATCAGTGGGGTCCGACACTCGGACCCCGCACCCAGTGGCGTAACTACCGCGGTAGCAGCAGTAGCGGCTGCTACGGGGCCCGAGGGGGCCCGTGCCGCCAGCTGACACGCCCTCCCAAACGCCCGGTGGCGCCGCTAGCAGCCGTTATTGCTGCTACAGGGGTAGCACCGCTACTGTGGGGCCCGCGCCACCGAGCCTTACACAGGCACTCTCATGCCTGTAGGTGTCGCTAGCACCGGAGGGGGCCCCGGTGCTAGCGGCAGCCAAATACATGTATTAGCACTGAATGACCGGGCATGTTCCGTGCCTGACCATCCAGTGCCTTACAATGACACTGATTGGCTAGCGGCGCGATGACATCATCGCGCCGCTTCCATGCTTGGAAGGTGCTGATTGGCGGGGCAAGTCATTCTGCCCAGCCAATCAGCGTCATTGAAGAACGCTCATTCAGCTCCTGCAGACATGCTCAGAAGAGAGCATGTCTGCATCGCCAGTGAACAGCGTGGGAACCGGAGAATGTGAGTATGTCAACTTTATATATTTTTTTCCTCATAAAAATGTGAATGGCATTATCTATAGTGGGGGTCTATATGTGGGCCATTATATACAGGGGGGTCTATATGTGGGCCACTATATACAGGGGGGTCTATATGTGGGGCACTAGCTACAGGGGAGGTCTGTATGTGGGGATGTGGGCCACTATCTACAGGGGGGTCTATATGTGGGGCAGTATATGTGAGACACTATACAGGGGTGGGCTATATGTAGAGCACTATCTATAGGGGAGCTATTTTTTAGGGTACTTTCTATAGGGGTGGGCTATGTGTGGGACACTATATACAGGGGTGGGTTACCTGTGGGGCACTAGCAACAGGGTGGCTATATGTAGTGCACAGTCTACAGGGGTGGGCTATATGTGGGACAATATCTACAGAGGTGGGCTATACGTGGAGCACTAACTATAGGGGAAGCTATATGTAGGGCAGCACGGTGGCTCAGTGGTTAGCACTATTGCCTTGCAGCTCTGGAGTCCATATGTGGGCACTATCTACAGGGGCTTCTATGTAGGTCACTATCTACAGGGGGCACTATCTACAGGGGGCACGGTGTGTGTGTGTGTGTGTGTGTGTGTGTGTGACAGTTATATTTAGATGTGTTGAGAATTTTAACTTTGTTTACAGGTGCAGAAATGTTTTAAAAGTGAGAAGCTGAAGACATCTAAATGGAAAACTGCAGAAATGGGTCATGGCCAGGAGAAATCCATCATAGATGTCTGAAACGGAGGGAGAAGAAAAGAACTAGAATCTGAGACATCACCGGTGAGTCACTTAATGTAAATGTTTATTCTGCCTCTAATCAGTATTGTAGTCACTGTATGATCTGCAGCGAGATGATGGTGGTATGATTTTTTTTTTGTTAAACCGCATCTCCCAGCATATCCTTATCATTGTTTCGGCCATGCTGGGAGCTGTAGTTTTACGCCATACAAACCTATGCGCAGTGGCGTAACTACCGCTATAGCAGCCGTAGCGACTTCTACGGGGCCTGCAGCATGAGGGGGCCCGTGCCACCCGCCGGCATGGCCCCTCCCATGGCCGCAGGCTCCGCTAGCAGCCGCTACAGCGCGACGCCACTGAAGGGGTTGTTCCTACAAAAGACATGCATCCCCTAACCACAGGATAGGGGATACATGTGGGATCGCTGGGACGCCCAGCGATGAGGAGAACGGGGGACCGAAAGTCCCCCCTAAGTTCTCCATGACAAACCTCGGACTTCCGTAGTCTGTCTGCAGCTCCATGGAAATGACTTGCGCACCGGTCGTGCTTGTGCCCATGCGTGACCAGCGCTCCTTTCATTTTTATTGAACTGCGCAGACGCCGGAAGTCCGAGGTTAGTCATGGAGAACTTCGGGGAACTTCCGGTCCCACGTTCTCCTTATCGCTGCCAGCGATCACACATGTATCCCCTATACTGTGGATAGGGGATGCATGTCTTTTGTAGGCTAACTATAGGCCGTTTTTTTCTTTGGGGGGGGTCTGTATGGCGTTATCTACAGGGGGCTGTGTATGGTGCTATCTATAGGGGGGCACTGTGTGGTGGAATCTATAGGGAGGCACTATCTACAAGGGGGGGTTGTGTGATACCCAGAAGAGGGGGGGGCCCCAGTCAAAAGTTTGCTATGGGGCCCAGTCTTTCCTAGTTACGCCCCTGCCCGCACCAATTAGCTGTTCCGGCTGCCTCTGGCATTGGAAGTTATGCAGTGGTCGGTGCCAGAAGCAGATGGCTCCTAACACTGCATAGTGGCCCTAATGAGACACTGCAGCTCTGCTCCTATTCACCTGAATAGGAGCAGAGCTGCAGTGTTGCAGCACAGCCGCTATGCAGCGTCAGGAGCCATCTGCTTCCGGCATGACCACTGCATAACCAGAGGCAGCCGGAACAGCTGATCAGTGCTGAGTCCGTGTGTTGGACCCCCACGGATCATATACTGATTAGTATGAAAAACTGCCCCATGCCCAGACAACCCCTTTGAAGTGCCAAAATAGAATAAACTACCTTCAGAATGATAATCCAGCATTTCCAATAGACAAGCACTAGTTAGAAACCTGCACAAAACTCTTTAGACCAATTTTATGGAATTTTTTCCCTTCAGCGTAATTTTAACCCTAACACATCATTGAGATAAAAAAAAACGCTATGATGAACGCAGACTACATTAAAAACACAAGATGAACTATTGGCTGGGAAATATTCAGCTTTGTCATCTTGTTCGGCGTTTGAGATTTTCAATTATGAAGAGCTTGAAGTCATGCAGCTCTGTCAAAAAGACTTTGTGGTTTTGATAAACGTCACGTCTCCTCATTAGCAGCAGGAATGGAAAAGTAGCTGACAGCACCGACAGGAGCACCAAACTGAGGTAGGGACGGTTATTGAGCAGGTAAGTGACATTTCCTTCACATGATGTGTCCCTTACAGCTACATAGTCTGCTCAGTTATAATTGAGCTCTCCGTCTGTCACCACTATATGAATTCACCATTTTTTACATCTTTTGCAAACTTTCGAGTTTATTGTTAATATACCTTCTATATGTTCAGCAGGAACATAACTTTGTGTGAAACTAATATCTTTATCAATTAAAACAAATAATTTGAGAGTGATCACGTGATTGTAATATTGAAGCACCCAGTAACATCTATATTAGTCCTCTTTGCATATTTATTATCCATAACAAACACAGGATGCTTCTTGACACCATATAACGAAAATAGAAATAGTTCCGGGAATTCTTTTTGCAGTGATGGTTTTAATATAGGCAAACCGGTAACATAAGTCATCTGTTTTCAGAGAGCATACAAATTTCAATAAATCGAGACAAGCAAAGGGCTATGCTGTTCACTATATATATATATATATATATATATATACACACACACACACACACACACACACAATGCTGTGAAAAAGTGTGTCTCCCACCGAGTTCTTCTGTTATTGCTATTTTGTCACAATTAAATGTTTCAGATCATCCGACTAATTTTAATAATGGACAAACAGGATAAATGATCATTCCATTTACTGAAGATAAAGATTTATTCAAACCTATATCCCCCATGTGAAAACTAATTGCCCCCCTAAACCTAATAACTGGTTGTTCCACTCTTGGCAGTAAATACTGCAATCAAACGTTTGTGATAACTTGTGATGAGTCTTTTACATTGCTGTGGAGGAATTTTGGCCCATTCTTCTTTGCAGAATAATTTTAATTCAACTACATTGAAGGGTTTTCGAGCATGAAGTGCGCATTTAAGGTCTTGCCACAGCAACTCAATGGGATTCAGGTCAAGACTTTGACTCGGCCACTCCAAAATATTTATTTTGTTTCTTTTGAGCCATTCAGAGGGGGACTTGCTTGTGTGCTTCAGATCATTGTCTTGCTGCATAATCCAACTGCGCTTGAGCTTTAGGTCACAAACAGACTGGCGGACATTCTCCTTCAGGATTTTTTAGAAGAGAGCAGAATTCATGGTTCTATTAATTATGGCAAGTCGTCCAGGTCCTGCAGTAGCAAAGCAACTCCAGACCATCACACCACCATGTTTGACTGTTGTATGATGTTCCTATGGTGGAATACGGTGTCAGCTGTACGCCATGTTTCCAAAAAGTTCCAACTTTTAATTAATCAGTTCACAGAATATTGTCCGAAAGGTCTTGGGGTCATTTCGATTTTTTTGGGCAAATGCGAGACGAACCTTTGTGTACTTTTTGGTCAGCAGTGGTTGGCGCCCTTTCAATTCTCCCATGAATGTCATTTTTGCCCAGTGTCTTTCTTATTGTGGAATCGTGTACATTGACCTTAACTGAGATAAGTGAGACCTGCCGTTCTTTAGAGGTTTGTCTGGGTTCTTTTGCGACCTACTGGATTCTTGGCGAAAATTTGGTAGACGGACACTCCTGGGAAGGCTCACCACTGTTCCAAAGTTTCTCCATTTGTAGATAATGACTCTCACTGTGGTTCGGTGGAGCCCCAGAGCCTTAGCAATGGCTTTGTAACCCTTTCCAGACTGGAAGATCTGAATGACTGTTTGGCATGTGTACTTGAATCTCTTTAGAACATGGTATTTATTATGTGATGCTTTTTTAGACCTTCTAGCTGGCTTCACATTGCCGGACTGGTTCTAAGTGATGTTTAGATTCAAGAAGTTAGAGTTAACAGGTCTGGCAGTAATCATGCCTGGGTGTGGCTAGTGAAATTAAACCCAATTGTCAATTGAATTTAGTTAACTGGTTGATTTAGTAGCTAAGGGGAATTAATTGTGTACACTGTACAGTCATAACATTAAAACCACCTGCCTAATATTCCGTAGATCCCCCTTGTGCCTCCAAAACAGCTCCAACCTGTCGAGGAATTAACTCCACTGAGTGGTGTCCCGGAGTATCGGACATTTTTTTTCCAGCACACTCCACAGATACTTGATTGAATCAAGATCTGGGGAATTTGGAGCTCAAGTCAACACCTTGAACTCTTTGTCATGTTCCTGAAATCATTGTTGAACCATTTTTGGATTATCCTCCCGAAAGAGGCCACTGCCTTTAGGGAATACCATTGCCATTAAGGGATGTACTTGATTTGCAACAATGCTTAGGTGGTACGTGTCAAAGTAACATCCACATGAATTCCAGAACCCAATGTTTCTCAGCAGAACATTGTCCAGACCATTACACTGCGTACGACTAAAAAGTAAAAATCAGGCACTTGGAAGATAAGTCAAAGAGATCTGGGTGGGGATAGGGGACGTGGTAATGCGCACAGTTAGGCTGGGTTCACATGAGCATGTTACGTCCGTAATGGACGGAACGTATTTCGGCCGCAAGTCCCGGACCGAACACACTGCAGGGAGCTGGGCTCCTAGCATCATAGTTATGTATGATGCTAGGAGTCCCTGCCTCGCTGCAGGACAACTGTCCCGTACTGTAATCATGTTTTCAGTACGGGACAGTAATTCCACGAAGAGGCAGGGACTCCTAGCGTCGTACATAACTATGATGCTAGGAGCCCGGCTCCCTGCACTGTGTTCGGTCCGGGACTTGCGGCCGAAATACGTTCCGTCCATTACGGACGTAACATGCTCGTGTGAACCCAGCCTTAAGAGAATTTGCAACTCTGCCATTAGAAGAGTGGAAAGTCAATGAGGGGAGTGTATAAGGATGGGAGAGAGACAGCGAGGAGTGTTGGGGTTTATTTTTCTGTTTCCCTATCTCTCAGGCTTTCCCAATTGACATGATAAAGGTAAGCGATGAACATGAGAATTATGGTATGGAATATTAGAGGCCTGGGAGAAAGGTACAAGATATTAGCGGCCTTCAGAGTGACTAGAAATATATATATATATGCCAGGGATTATACGTCTACTGGAAACTCATCTGGTGGAGGAAAATATCTCACTGCTATCCAGAAATTGGGTCAGTCCCAAATTTCATTCAGTATTCGCTACATACTCCAGGGGGGTTAAAGCTTTGGTGCATAAGGCTATCCAATGTACAGTCGGGCCATATTCAATAGCTAAAAGGGGAAGTACCTTTGTTGTGTTACTTCAGAGAGAGATTTTTACAATATATAGAAAAAATAATTCAGCAAAGTAATAAAAAAAAAGCAATACAAAAGATACATTGTATTAAATAAACTAAAATATACTACAATGGAAAGAATAAAGTTTCAATTCATAAATTTTTTGGGCATCTATCGTTAGCATAGATTAGAATTACATAGATGACAAAGAATAAGGGCTCGAGTTATGAATAAAAAAAAAACACCATTATCTGTTTTAGAACATATATGATATTTCTATTTTTATGGGTGCTGTAAAGAGGAGAGATCCAATTAGGAGATATTTGTAATGAGTAAGTATTAAAAATCTCTTTTAACCCCTTCCCGCATTTTCACGTACATGCACGTCGGGGAACGCAGTCTGTTTGCGCATTCCCACATGCATGTACGTGATGGAGATCGTGCGGGCACAGAAGCGGTGTCCGCACGATCGCTGCGTGAGCCAGCCTGTGACCCTTCTGCAACTGCCGAGATTGAAGAAACCTTCAAGCTCAGCCATTTAACCCATTAAATGCCGCTGTCAATAACAACCGCGGCATTTAAATCTATTGACAGAGGGAGGGAACTTCCTCTTTCACCCATCGGCGGCCTGTGAATGCGATTGCCGGCCGCCAACGGGTTGCCATGGCAGCCGGGTGTCTAACAAAGACCCCGAGGTCTGCCCTGGCTGTATGCCTATTAGGCCGTGTCAGGCCTGGCCTAATAGATTGCAAGGTGATGCCCCTTAGAGGGACTTTTAAAAATAATTAAAAACAGTCAAATAAAGTTTGGGAAAATATAAAAAAAAACGTGAACAGTAAAAATAAAATATTTTTTTTCCATAAAAGTGGTTTTATTTAATAAAAGTGTAAAAAAAACACAAAGTACACATACATGGTATCATTGCGATTGTAACTACACAAAGAATAAAGTTAACACATTAATTCAACTGTATAGTAAACGCCGTACAAAAAAAAAAAACAACGGCAAAATCACTTTTTTTCTCCATTCCCCCACTAAAAAAAATATAATAAAAGTTAATCAATAAGTCCCATGCACCCCAAAATAGTAACGATGAAACTACACCTTGTCCCGCAAAATACAAGCCCTCATATGGTGATATCAAACGGAAAAATAATAAAAAGGTAAGGCTCTTGGAATGCGGTTATGAAAAAATGTATTATTTTTAAGGTTTTTTATTCTGCAAACGTAGTAAAACAAAAAAAAACCTATACATATGTGGTATTGTCATAATTGTACTGACCCATAGAATAAAGGTAACATGGTATTTATACCACATAGTGAACTGCGTAAATTTAAAATGCAAAAAACAATGCTGGAATAGTGTTTTTTTTTTCAATTCCCTTCCCCAAAAAAAGTTAATCAATATAATATATGCACCAAAAAATGGTGCCATTGAAAAACACAACTCGTCCCGCAAAAAACAAGACCTCATACGCCTATGTTGATGGAAAAATAAAAAAGTTATAAGTCTTGGAATGTGAAGATGAGAAAAAAAAAAGAAAAAAAGAATGATTGGTCATTAAGGCCAAAATAGGCCTGGTCATTAAGGGGTTAGCCAGTTTAGGTTGAAAAACATTTTACAGAATTGTAGGAATTAGATATTGCACTGTAGACAGTCCAAGGAAGCCAGGCTTTTAACAAAAGGGATGATCTGTGATTGTGAGATGCATGCTATTTTTTCCAGTGTCAAAGTATGTGATACCCACATACAGACTAAATATTAAGGAAACAAAGAGCTAAAGCAGGATCCGGATTTATTGGTGTGTGCCAAATTAAATTTAAGAGTACAAAAATGTCTTCCCAAAATTACTGTGCAGTAGGACAAGACCACCACATGTGGAAATAGATACTTATCCGCCCAAATCCCCTCCAGCAGGAGTCAGATACTGATACATTGGTTTTGTAAATTCTAAATGGAGTAATATACCATTTTAGGCCTCATGCACACGACCGTATTTTTTCCCTCCCGTAAATACTGGCATAAATACGGGTCCTTGGTCACACGTATTTGACCCGTTTTGCACCAGTATTTACGGATCCGTGCCTGTAAATACGGGCCCGGTGTCATCCGTATTCCACCCGTATTTACGGGCACGTATTCTCTGCAAAATTGCACTGCACTAATCGGCAGCCCCTTCTCTCTATCAGTGCAGGATAGAGAGAAGGGGCAGCCCTTTCCGAGGTAAAAGTAAAAGAAATTCATACTTACCCGGTCGTTGCCTTGGTGACGCGTCCCTCTCTTGTCATCCAGCCCGACATCCCTGGATGACGCGGCAGTCCATGTGACCACTGCAGCATGTGATTGGCCTGTGATTGGCTGCAGCGGTCACATGGGCTGAAACGTCATCCAGGGATGTCGGGCCGGATGTCGAGAGGGACGCGTCACCAAAGCAACGGCCGGGAGGTCGGACTGGAGGAAGAAGCAGGAAGTTCTCGGTAAGGGCAGATTCAGACGAACGTTGCGTTTTTGCGCGCGCATTTGACAGCTGCGTGTGTCATCCGTGTATGATGCGCGGCTGCGTGATTTTCGCGCAGTCGCCATCATAGAGATGAGGCTAGTCGACGTCCGTCACTGTCCAAGGTGCTGAAAGAGCTAACTGATCGGCAGTAACTCTTTCAGCACCCTCGACAGTGAATGCCGAACACAATATACAGCAACCTGTTAAAAAAAAAGAAAAAGTTCGTACTTACCGAGAACTTCCCGGCCGTTGCCTTGGTGACGCGTCCTTGGTGACGCGCCTCTCTTGACATCGGGCCCCACCTCCCTGGATGACGAGGCAGTCCATGTGACCGCTGCAGCCTGTGCTTGGCCTGTGATTGGCTGGAGCTGTCACTTGGACTGAATTGTCATCCCGGGAGGTCAGACTGGAGGAAGAAACCGGGAGTTATCGGTAAGTGAGAACTTCGTTTTTTTTGTATATTGGGATCGGAAGTCACTGTCCATGGTGCTGAAACAGTTTAACTCTTTCAGCACCCTGGACAGTGACTATCTCCTGACGTCGCGTACCGGAAATTTTTTTGCCGGGTTCGGCCAAAACGAGTTCGGCCGAACCCGGTGAAGTTCGGTTCGGTTGTCCGGGTTCGCTCATCTAAAAAGACACTCCGTTTGGATGTTTGGAAACAGAAAAGCACTTGGTGTTTTTCTGTTTACATTCATCCTTTTGACAGCTGGTGCGCTGTTTCAGTCGGTTCGCATGGAAGTGCTTCCATGCGACCTGCGTGGTTTTCACGCACCCATTGACTTCAATGGGTGCGTGATGCGCAAAATACGCGGAGATATTGAACATGTCACGTTTTTTGCGCAGCTGACAAACGCTGCGCAAAAAGCACGGACTGTCTGTACTGCCCCATAGACTTGTATTGGTCTGTGCGTGGCGCGTGAAAACCACGCGGCCCGCACGGACCGAATACAGGTTCGTGTGATTCCCCCCTTAGTATGAACGTCTTTTCTTTTTTTTTTTACAGGTTGCTCTATATTGTGATCGGAATTCACTGTCCAGGGTGCTGAAAGAGTTACTGCCGATCAGTTAACTCTTTCAGCACCCTGGACAGTGATTATTTACTGACGTCGCCTAGCAACGCTGCCGTAATGACGGGTGCACACATGTAGCCACCCGTCATTACGAGAGCTCCATAGACTTCTATGGGCTGCCCGTGTCGTTATTATGGCCTGAAATAGGACATGTTCTATCTTTTCAACGGCACGGGCACCTTCCCGTAAGAAAACGGGAAGGTACCCGTGGCCAATAGAAGTCTATGAGCCCGTTATTACGGGTCGTAATTACGACCCGTAATAACGGGAGTTTTTACGGTCGTGTGCATGAGGCCTTAGAAGAAAAAAAAAATTGGGCCCTTTCCTAAGACGACAGGCCTTTTAATTGCTAGAGCTCGATGCCAAACATTAAGGGTATGCTCACACGGCTTCGCAAAATATGTCTGGAGATACTGAGCTGGTTTTGAGGAGTACTACTCGCATTTTTCGCGGCGTATTTTACGGACGTTATTGGAGCAGTTTTTTAATGGAGTCAATGAAAAACAGCTCCAAAAACGGCCCAGGAAGTGACATGCACTTCTTTTTCGCAGGCGTCTTTTTAAGCACCGTACTTTGACAGCGACGCGTAAAATTACACCTCGTGGGAACAGAACACCGTAAATCCCATTGCAAGCAATGGGCATATGTTTGTAGGTGTAATGGAGCCATTTTTCGAGGCGTAATTCGAGGCGTAAAACGCCTGACTTACGTCTGAAAACTGCGTGTGAATATACTCGAAGTGTGAACGGAGTATCAAGAAAGAAGGAAGAGGAATCCAAGTAGCAAAGTCTTTTCATGCCTAAATAAATTAAGTAAACCTTGTCTAGACGTGATTTAGTGTTGGGTACGCAGAAATACCTGGCTTTGATAGGCTATCTTGGACCAATAGCCTATTTTCGTTAAGCTAAGTTCACACTTGCGTTGTATAATTCGTTACTCTGATCAGTTTTTATATCTGGATACGTTTATGTTCACACGCTTAGCAAAAAACTTCTGAAAATATGGTGCCGTTTTACGTTCCACAATTACGGACAAGATCTACGGTCAAGTGCATGGGGCCTGAGATATTTTTATTTTAGCGGAAAGGAGACAAAATTATTTCTATCATAAAAATGACAAACTCCATCCACTACAACTATATCATTGAACAATTGGGGCTTGCAGACAGGGTATATCAATGGAATTCCACCAAATAGGAGTCAAGTGGGATGACTTTCGAAACCGCAATATAAATAATCCACAGCTAACCTTTGTAACCGTGGCGCTCTGCGCTTATCCACAAACTACCTCTGCCAGCAAACACACATCCAGGTTACCTTGGCTACACACTGTACGGTTCCAGGCTCTCCACACTGCTACGCACCTGAACTTCCTTCTGTGGCTGGGTCTGCCCAAATCCTTCCCCATCCTAGCTTGGTCAATCACCAGGTATATTATTCTGCTTCACTGGACACACCCGGCCTGAGCAACAATGGAACAACCTATTTTGTATCCTGCAAAGGTTCCTGTGTGCATCGGATTCCAGTCCGCTATTGCTATTTGTTGTCAGCCTGTATCCAGTTATCTGCTACCAGCCTATATCCAGTCCACTATTGCTGTCTGTTGTCAGCCTGTATTCAGTTATCCGCTACTGCCTGTGTCCTGTTATCAGCTGCCAGTCACTACTCGCATCGATGGAGTAACCCAGTGGATCCACAACCCGCTGGTCATACCAACCCTGATAACTCTGAGTAGTCTCTCCTTGCTGTATCTGACTGCACCTTTCCCCAGATGGAATAAAAAAATAATTTAAGTTTGTTTTGGAAAATACTGAAGAAGCTTTTCCCACCATTTATGAGGCATTGGATGAAAACAGCTTGGGGACCGCAAATTGTAAAAGTTTTTCATAGAAAATGTAATTATAAGGCCGGCTTCCCACGGGACGGATACGATGCATAAAAACCACACAGTGTATCCGTCACGGAACCCGCAGGATTTTCTGTCAAAAAAAATCGAACAACATTGCGGTGTGAGCCTTCGGACAGAAGTTTCACTGCGTAATTAAGCGCACATACTTACCCCCTCCCTCCTCTCTAGATGACGTTTCAGGCAATGTGATGCTGCAGCCTGTGATTGGCTGCAGCGGTCACATGGGATACATGTGGGTAAGTATGTTTTACTTTTTTTCCGGTGTTGCGATTTTTGCAGTGTAAAAGTCGCAATGCATGGCTCTTTGTTGCGGGTTATGCATACCCATTGAATTCAATGGGGAAAATCCACAGCAGAAAATCAATGAAAACGCAGCATAAATTGACAGGTTGCGGAATTAAATTCTGCACCGCTAGTCAATTTATTAACGTTTACACTGCGGTTATTTTCCGCAGTGTGGGCATGTGATTTACTAAATCTCATCCACTTTGCTACTACTGTAAATGCTGCAGAATTTCCTCACACAATTAATAATAGGGTACAGAAAGTGAACAAAATAAATTATTGAAAATTCTGGAATAAATATGGTTTAAAGTATAATGCACAACGTTGTGCAGATGGAAGATTAAGAAATGTGGACATTTTTCACAGGGAGTATTAGTGCCTATAAGGGCACGGCCAGATGTGGCGGAATTGCAGTGGAATTCTCCTGCGGCCGTTTTTTACATTTGTTTCAATACATTTTGAGGCAAGTTAGTTCAGACGTGGCGGAAAACTCAGCTGTGGACCATAGGTTGCGGTGCAGAATTTCCCCTCCGCAGCATGCACATTATGTTGAGGAGAAGAAGCAGAATTTCACTGCGGATTTCAGCCTTTGCAATGCAAAAACTGAAATCTGTGGCACGTCCGCTGTCTTTTCTGCAACGTCTGAATTACCTGTCAAATATGCAAACGTTGGTGCAGATTCGTTGCGTAATTGCCCCAAATCTGCACCAACATTTGCAGCGGAAAAACTCTGCCACGTGTGAACATGCCCTAAGGCTACAAGCACATATTGCGGAATTTGGTTTAGAAAATCTGCATCAAAACCGCAGGTAATTCCGCAGGTAAAATCTACACCTTAGGCCTTATTTACACGAGCGTGTGCGTTTTGCGCACGCAAAAAACGCACCGTTTTGTGTGCGCAAAAGGCACTTAACAGCTGCGTGTGTCATCAGTGTATGATGCGCGGCTCCGAGATTTTCTCGCAGCCGCCATCATTTTGACACTCCGTTTGGATGTTTGTAAACAGAAAAGCATGTGGTGCTTTTCTGTTTACGTTCAGAGAATGACAGCTGTTGCGCGAACCACGCAGTTCGCACGGAAGTGCTTCCGTGCGACCTGCATGGTTTTCACACACCCATTGACTTCAATGGGTGTGTGATGCGCAAAAAACGCAGAAATATAGAACATGTCATGAGTTTTAAGCAGCGGACTCACACTGCGCAAAACTCACGGACTGTCTGCACTGCCCCATAGCCTAATATTATAGGTGCGTACGACACGCGTGAAAAGCACGCGCGTCGCACGCGCGTATATTACGCTCGTCTAAATTATGCCTAATAGTGTGTTTTTTTTATGCATTTTTATGTGCGTTTTTTACCTTTTGAAGCGGAAATAGGTGCATTTTTATGCTGCAGATTTTGGTGATTTTTTTTTAAACTAGTCAGATACAATTCACAAGCGGAAATTTCTTGAAATCTCATTTACTCTGCTGGTACTGTATTACGCTGCAGCTTTGCCACATTTGGCCTTACAGATACTATCACCTAAATCCTGTGATAGGTTGTCATAGATCAGGAATATTTTAAAAAGGGTAGAATGTGATGTATTAAATAATATAAAGATAAATGCTTTAACAAAAGGGTTTACTGTAAGGGTCAGTTCACACGTTGCGTAAATACTGTGTTTTTTCCGTTGGGGAAAATTTGCAGCAAATACAGTAGCAGCAAAGTGCATGAGATAAAACAAATCTCAACCCCACGCTGTGTAAATACTGAGCAGAAAAAACGCTTTTATTCCGCAGAATGTCAATTGTATTTGCATAAACGCTGCTTATTTGTGGCGGGTTGATGTAAATCAGCAGTTGTTGCGTTTTTGCGGCGGGTTCGCAGCGATCCCGTAGCAAAAAACGCAATGCATTAAAAACAAAAACAATATACTTACTCAGAAGTCTGTGTTCCTCCCTCCAGCGCGGCCTCCTGGGATGAAAATTTCATCCCATGTGACCACCGCAGCCAATCACAGGCTGCAGCGGTCTCCTGAGATGAGAGGTCATCAGGCCGGTTAATGAAGCAGTTTTCTGCAGCAGACATTCAGACAATTTGGTGCGCTTTTTCGGGCGGAATTCCCTGCGGCGCACAGGGCGGATACGCTGCATGCTTTTACGCAGCATATTTACCCTGTGTGAACAGGGCCTAAAGGTGTATGAAAGGTTATCAAAATGTAGAAGGGAGGAATTCGAAAATTTAAGTAGAAAGATAGGGGATAAGAAATTAGGCGGTACAGATCACAAGGAATGGGAAGGGGTTATAATGTGGTCACATTGTGTTTCTTTTAATAAGACACATTGTATCACTCAATATTTTATAGTAAATAGGTTATATTATACACCTAAAAAGTTGGGGACTTTCCAGAAGTGGTACAGATGCAGCCATCTTTATCTTGATTAAATTCACAGTTTCAAGGCACTTTAACTTGACTTTTTCAATGGCTTTTTTTGAGTGATATCACGCTGCAGCAAGTTATCAAAGTCCAGATAAACTTGGCTACATCTGTATGTTCTGCCTATGTTGTAGGTGTCCCCAAGTGAGGTTTTTAGAGGAATGGAGAAGTATGATAATTAAAGCAATTCATTTTGAAGTGATATAGAATTGTCAAATTTTGGAAAAGTTGGGGTGCCTGGATCTAGACCAGGGGTCTCAAGCACGCGGCCCGCGGGCCGCATGCAGCCCCTGGGGCTGTCATCTGCGGCCCGCGGGACACAGAGCCGCTAGTATCGGCTCTGCTCCGAGACTCTGGAATTCCCTGACATCGCTGTCCACATATGAACAGCGATGTCTGGGGCTTCCCCAGAGCTGGAGTCCCGGGCAGAGCGCTAGTACAGGCTCTGCTCCGGGACTCTGTGGAATTCCCTGACATCGCTGTCAACATATGGACAGTGTGTCAGGGTCTTCCCCAGAGCGGAGTCCCGGGCAGAGCGCTAGTATCGGCTCTGCTCCGGGACAATGTGGAATTCCCTGACATCGCTGCCCATATATGGACAGTGTGTCAGGGTCTTCCCCAGAGCGGAGTCCCGGGCAGAGCGCTAGTATCGGCTCTGCTCCAGGACGCTGCGGAATTCCCTGACATCGCTGCCCTTATATGGACAGTGTGTCAGGGTCTTCCCCAGAGCGGAGTCCCGGGCAGAGCACTAGTATCGGCTCTGCTCCGGGACGCTACGGAATTCCCTGACATCGCTGCCCATATATGGACAGTGTTTCTGGGTCTTCCCCAGAGCAGAGTCCAGGGCAGAGCGCTAGTACAGGCTCTGCTCCGGGACTCTGTGGAATTCCCTGACATCGCTGCCCATATATGGACAGTGTGTCAGGGTCTTCCCCAGAGCGGAGTCCCGGGCAGAGCGCTAGTATCGGCTCTGCTCCGGGACGCTGCGGAATTCCCTGACATCGCTGCCCATATATGGACAGTGTGTCAGGGTCTTCCCCAGAGCTGAGTCCCGGACAGAACGCTACTATCGGCTCTGCTCCGGGATGCTGGGGAATTCCGTGACATCGCTGCTCATATATGGACAGTGTGTCAGGGTCTTCCCCAGAGCAGAGTCCCGGGCAGAGTGCTATTATCGGCTCTACTCCGGGACTCTGGGAAAGCCTCTGACATCGCTGTCCATACATCGACAATGATGTCAGGGGCTTCCCCAGAGCAGGAGTCCCAGTCTAAAGGGGGCACTGCTGTGACAGCATCTACAGGGGACACTGCTGTGGCAGCATCTACAGGGGGCACTGCTGTGGCGGCATCTACAGGGGGAACTGCTGTGGCGACATCTACAGGGGGCACTGCTGTGGCAGCATCCACCGAGGGCACTGTGGCACTATCTAAAAAGGAGCTGCCCAATCTTGACATGGGTGCTAACTGAGCCGCCGGACTGCATTTAGCGACACTTAAACTGGAAAGCTGGATTGTTGAAATAAGCACGTGGAGCAATCTCTCAAATTTTAAACCTAGCGGTATTATTATAGTAATATAGTTTTATAGTAGTTCAAATAACTAATTGATTAACAATAATTTTGTATTGTATCAAATTTGAAAGTTATGCGGCCCGACCACTTCACATTTTTTCTATATGCGGCCCACTTACCCGGCCGAGTTTGAGACCCCTGATCTAGACCATGCTGGAGGAGGGGAAAAAGAACGTATTGCATGAAGAGATTGAAATGTAAAGGGGAATTATTAATTCTTCTAATTTTCTTAATATTAGGATGTTTTTGTATTTGTTTGTTGTTCTGCTTTTCCTCCCTTTATTTCTCTCGAGTTATGGAATTTGTGCTATTTTTAATTAATAGTCCTACCATATATTGTAAGCACCAAAAAGAAGATAATTAAAAACAAAATTATAACTGATTGAAAATTACAGTATTGAAGCAGAATTCAGGTCTGATACTATCTACTAGTTTGTGAGCCTTTTATCTGAAAAGAGCCAAAGCATCTTATCTAAACAGAGCAGTGAGACAAGATAAAGTACTTGGGCATCGTACTATGAAAATTAATTGCTCAGCTGAAGACAAATATCACTAAACTCAGACAGGGTATTAATATGTGCACACTTACAGAATCAGCAAACTAGTCCTCAATAACAGAATTACGCACTTTTCATGAAGAGCAAGATGTGATTACCCAGAAAAATACGAAGCCTCAGTCACACAGCAAATACAGTATATGTAGACAGAGGCAGGGGCGTAACTAGGAAAGACTGGGCCCCGTAGCAAACTTTTGACTGGGGCCCCCCTCTGCTGGGTATCACACAACCCCCCTTGTAGATAGTGCCTCTGTAAAGGATCTGCCAGGCACAGCTTCGGGGTTGACTCCCATAATTAATCAGTCAGCACCTGAATCTACATCCCTGAGACTGACTCCAGCTTCCACCACTCAGGCTGGCAGGCTTAGGAGTGGAAGAGCCTATCGCAACCTGGCCAGACTCAGCTAGCTCCCGTCCTCGGTCTATTTAAGCCTGCCCTTCCTGTCCCTCGGTGCTTGTGATTCTTTTCGTGTGGTTTCCTGGCCCAGCTACAGCTCCTTCTATTTTGATCCTGCTCCATACAGACCCTGGCTTACTGACTACTCTTCTGCTCTTCGTTTGGTACCTCGCACACTCCTGGCTTGACTCGGCTCGTTCACCACTCTGGTTGCTCACGGTGTTGCCGTGGGCAACTGCCCCTTTCCCTTGCTTGTATTCCCTTGTATTTTGCCTCCAGGTATAATCATTTCCTCGATCGATTCTGATTTAGTCTCTGAAATTGCTGCTGATCAAGGTTCAGCTCCCGGGAACCTTCCTGAGAACAAGCTGTTTGTTCCCCTGCAATTCCGGCTAAGGGTACTTAGGGAAAATCATGACTCCGCACTATCTGGTCATCCAGGCATCCTGGGTACCAAACACCTCATTACTAGAAACTATTGGTGGCCTGTGTTGCCTAAAGACGTTAAGGCCTACGTCGCCGCTTGTGAGGTTTGTGCTAGGTCCAAGACTCCCAGGTCCCGACCAGCGGGCTTACTGCGTTCGTTGCCCATTCCCCAGAGACCTTGGACACATATCTCCATGGATTTTATCACCGATTTGCCTCCATCCCAAGGTAAGTCGGTGGTGTGGGTGGTAGTAGACCGCTTCAGTAAGATGTGCCACTTTGTGCCCCTCAAGAAACTACCCAACGCCAAGACGTTGGCTACCTTGTTTGTCAAACACATCCTGCGTCTCCATGGGGTCCCTGTCAATATTGTTTCGGACAGAGGGGTACAATTTGTTTCATTGTTTTGGAGAGCCTTCTGTATGCAGTTGGAGATTGATCTGTCCTTCTCC
Source organism: Rhinoderma darwinii (assembly GCF_050947455.1). Taxonomy (NCBI): domain Eukaryota; kingdom Metazoa; phylum Chordata; class Amphibia; order Anura; family Rhinodermatidae; genus Rhinoderma; species Rhinoderma darwinii. Next base: position 25,033,308 of record NC_134697.1, read on the forward strand.
TCTGCCTTCCATCCTGAAACCAATGGCCAAACTGAGAGGACTAATCAATCTCTAGAACAATATTTAAGGTGTTTTGTCTCTGACTGTCAATATGATTGGGTCTCATTCATTCCCCTCGCCGAATTTTCCCTTAATAACCGGGTCAGTAACTCGTCAGGGGTCTCCCCCTTTTTCTGTAATTTTGGGTTTAATCCACGGTTCTCCTCCGTTTCACCTGGTAGTTCCAACAATCCCGAGGTAGAGGTCGTTCATCGGGAACTGTGCACAGTCTGGGCCCAGGTTCAGAAGAACCTAGAGGCGTCCCAGAGCGTACAAAAAACTCAGGCTGATAGAAAACGTTCTGCTAACCCCGTTTATGGTCGGGGATCTGGTGTGGTTGTCGTCTAGGAACTTGCGTCTCAAGGTTCCGTCCAAGAAGTTTGCTCCCCGGTTTATTGGGCCGTATAAGGTCATTGAGGTCCTCAATCCTGTCTCCTTCCGGCTGGAGTTACCCCCGTCTTTTCGTATACACGACGTGTTTCATGCCTCCCTCCTTAAACGCTGCTCCCCGTCCTTGGCTCCCTCGAGGAGGCCTCCTGTTCCCGTCCTCACCCCTGAGGGGGTGGAATTCGAGGTGGCCAAGAGTGTGGACAGCAAGATGGTCCAAGGCTCCCTCCAGTACCTGGTCCATTGGAGAGGATACGGGTCCGAGGAGAGGACTTGGGTATCCGCCCGGGATGTTCACGCTGGGGTATTGGTCAGGAGGTTCCACCTGCGTTTCCCCAGTAAGCCAGGTCCACTTAGAAAGGGTCCGGTGGCCCCTCATAAAAGGGGGGTACTGTAAAGGATCTGCCAGGCACAGCTTCGGGGTTGACTCCCATAATTAATCAGTCAGCACCTGAATCTACATCCCTGAGACTGACTCCAGCTTCCACCACTCAGGCTGGCAGGCTTAGGAGTGGAAGAGCCTATCGCAACCTGGCCAGACTCAGCTAGCTCCCGCCCTCGGTCTATTTAAGCCTGCCCTTCCTGTCCCTCGGTGCTTGTGATTCTTTTCGTGTGGTTTCCTGGCCCAGCTACAGCTCCTTCTATTTTGATCCTGCTCCATACAGACCCTGGCTTACTGACTACTCTTCTGCTCTTCGTTTGGTACCTCGCACACTCCTGGCTTGACTCGGCTCGTTCACCACTCTGGTTGCTCACGGTGTTGCCGTGGGCAACTGCCCCTTTCCCTTGCTTGTATTCCCTTGTATGTTTGTCGTGTTTGTCGTGCACTTACTGAGCGCAGGGACCGCCGCCCAGTTGTACCCCGTCGCCTAGGGTGGGTCGTTGCAAGTAGGCAGGGACAGAGTGGCGGGTAGACTAGGGCTCACTTGTCCGTTTCCCTACCCCCCGTCATTACAGCCTCCCTATAGATTCCACCACACAGCGTCCCCCTATAGATAGCGCCATACACAGCCCCCTGTAGATAGCGCCATACACAGCCCCCTGTAGATAACGCCTTACAGGCCCCCTGTATATAACGTCTTAGAGCCCCAAATCCCCCCTGTAGATAACGCCATACAGACCCCCCTGTAGATAACACCATACAGAACCACCTGTAGATAACGCCATACAGAGTCCCCCCTATAGATAATGCCATACAGACCCCCCTGTAGATAACACCATACAGAACCACCCAATGCAGATAACACCTTACTGAACCCCCCCCTGTAGATAACGCCATATAGCCCCCCCCCCCAAAAAAAACGGCCTATAGTTTGTCCTACAAAAGAGAGGTATCCCCTATCCACAGGATAGGGGATACATGTGTGATCTCTGGCAGCGATAAGGAGAACGGGGGACCGAAAGTCCCCCGAAGTTCTACATGACAAACCTCGCACTTCCGGCGTCTGCGCAGTTCAGTAAAAATGAAAGGTGCGCTGATCATGCATGCGCACAAGCGCGACAAGTGCACAATTCATTTCTATGGAGCTGCAGACAGACCCCGGAAGTCCGAGCTTTGTCATAGAGAACTTCAGGGGACTTTCGGTCCCCTGTTCTCCTTATCGCTGGGCGTCCTGTGTATAGGGGATGCATGTGTTTTGTAGGAACAACCCCTTCAGTGGCGTCGTGCTGTAGCAGCCATAGCGGCTGCTAGCGGAGCCTCCGGCCATGGGGGGGGCACGTGCCGGCTGGTGGCATGGGCCCCCTCATGCTGCGGGCCCCATAGCAGCCGCTATGGTTGCTATAGTGGTAGTTACGCCACTGGACAGAGGCAATATGGAAGCATATATGCCGCTATATGGTTATTCTGTACACCACCATATTTTGGAGATATTCTCCACTAGAAGCAATTCTTCTAGGGAAGAATATCTCAGTATGTCGGTAAAACAGTATCTGATGGAACATGGTACAATGAGGCTTAGAAGATGTCTATGGGCACTGTTTTATACCAATGGGTTATACAGAACGTTAATTAGGCTTGAATACTGGCCCCACATAGTACCAGTGAATACTTCGGTGGGCTCAGGCTGTAACACAATAATGTGCCATTAATACAACAGAGCCCCAAAAGTCCAGCAGTAGACGACCGCATTTGGAGCTGTGTTTGAAGTCAATCACTTGCTACCAGGGTCTATTTCTTATGAGTTCATTCACACATAACCTATTAGACCTTATTTATGATACGTCCTGTGAGTGCAATGATAAAAATGAAGTTAGCATTGAAATTAGAAGTGGACGTGTACATGTTCTGTATACAGATGTAGCACATTTTAACTTGACTGATGAGTCGCTGCAGCGTGATATCACATAACAAAAGACATTGAAAAGCCATTGAAAAAGTCAAGTTCAAGTTTCTTGCCACCGTGTATTTAACGCGGTAAGAGTCAAGTTAAGGATTGCTACATCTGTAGATAGAGGGTGGGCTCTCAGAATCATTTCTTTTGGTGGGCCTAACTAAACAAGATCTTATACTCCGAGAGTCTAATAACTTGCTGATTCTCTTGATCACATTTTTCTAGTGTTAGATTAGTTTGGCAATGAAAATGAGAGTTCCCTTCTTAATTAGAGCCCTGATTGAACATTAGAAGCATTAGGTTTCACAATCATGAATCAGGCGACAATAAATGTAATTGCCTTGGCTGATAGCTGTGATCTGCATCTGGATTACACATTTACCAATGTACTTTCCGCTTGAAGCAGAAACAAACAACTGTGTTATGGCAAATTATTTGAGGTCATAAAACAGCTTCCTTGCTAAATCTTTAAAAAATTGCTTGTTTAAAGGTTAAAAATGGTTGCCCTTTAAATATATATTCATCAGTTCCATTTCAAAATTACATGTTATTAAATAGCTACCGTCCAAAAGTATAGCTGCATTACAAGAGAACATAAATATCCGGCGTCTTTCACATGTCCGCATTGAGTAAATTTAGTTGTCACTAATGGTGCTCATTAAACAGCCTCAAGAAGGACTGCAACCCAAGGGCAAACATACTATAGAGAACATGCGGCTGCTATGCGCAAATTGGAGAGAGGAGGGCCTACGTTGGTCTAAACCCGTTGCTACTTGCTACCTGTGCAGGACTGCACTTTCAAGAAGAAATGTACTGTTATCAAACAAGGGTGAGGAATCAGCCCAAGGGTCAAAGCCGTGGAGGGTAAAATAAAAACTACTTCCTTGTGTTCTGGGTAGCAAAACCCTGGCATCATAATAAGAGGCCACTTCTCTGTATGTTTGTCTCTGCTAAAACGTGCACTTCCTAAGAAAACTTACAGTCAGCAAAGTGGCGCGGCATGAATTATTTAGCAAATTAGCTTTGACACTTGGCTGAATTCTCTGGGGACTGTGTAATGCTTAATATCCCCTGTGGTGGCGCTGCAGAGAAACGGAACACTTCCTGACAGGTTCCCCACAGTTTACAGAAAATCACTCAGGGGGACACCTTGTGATCAGCTTATTGCCAGGGGTCCTTCTTACAAAAAGGCATGGTTCAAAGCAAATAGCCCCTTTTTAGGGCTTGTCCACACATAACAGATTTGCTGCAGATAATTTCTGCAGCATTTCCGCATAAGCTAGCAGACAATCCGCTGTGGAAATTCCGCACCATTTCATTTGTTTTTTACTGTGTAAAATAATGCAGAATTTGCTGCGTTTTTTTCAAGGCTGTGTGATGGTGAGATTTCTTTAGAAAAATGCATTCAATCAGTCCACTAAAATGGAACTGCGGAACTAAAATGATGCACCACAGGTGAACTTCTGGACTGAATTTTTACGCAGCGTGTGGATGACATTTATTCAATCACACCCACTTTGCTACTACTGTATTCCACTTTGTATTTTCTGTCCGTAAAATACCCAGCAAATCCGCAGGCACATTCATGCAATTTTGCGTCAAAATGTAATTTTTCATAAAAAAATTATATTTGTGGCTAAAAGTGTGACCCAAGTAAAAAATTAGACACAATACACATCCTAAAAATGAAAGTTCAATATGTGCAGAGTTCATACATAGCACATAAGCCTGTGTCCACATACACATATCTTCATAAAATCACCAGAACTAGAGACCAAAATTCTTATATTAAGCTGGAAATTTAAAAAAGTATCAACCTATAAAACAGAGGAATTTCATACTTTAAAAAGTGAGAGTCCACAAACCCTATAGGTTTCCAGAAATCAGACTATCTGACAATTGCAGTTGTCTTGATGTGCTGTTGACAGCCATGTCTATCTTCATGTAACAAACAAGAATTATTGAAAAAATAAATAAATTAAAACCTACATTTGCATCAAAAACTCACATACAGAGGATTTACACACTAAAACAATGTAAAAATAATAGCTGAAGGTGTGCAAAGTTCATATACTGTATACCCCAATCCTTTACTTCAACAAAAACTTTCAAAAAGCTGAAACAGTGGACATGCAATATGTGTCCATCATCCACAAATGTAAATCACAGAAAAGGCCATACTCACAGATTAGGTGGTGGGTAAAATACCCGTTCCAAACAGGACGCAACCAGGTCAGAGAATGCTGTTGATGGGAGTGGCTATCATTATTTAAACACACCTGGGCACTTCCCATCAACAGCATTCTCTGACCTGGTTGCGTCCTGTTTGGAACGGGTATTTTACCCACCACCTAATCTGTGAGTTTGGCCTTTTCTGTGGTTTTAATTACATTCTATGTCCCATTTTTTTTGTACATCCACAAATGTATTAAAATATATACTGCACACTGCAAACAGCTACCATGCTGCCAATTTTTTTTATTTCAGAACACAGCATAGTGTGTATAAAAATAGAACTTAAGAGTTTACACACAACCACCTTCATGCAATTTTGCATCTATTCCTAAAAATGAGTAAAATTTGCATTAAAATTTAACTTTGCGACTAAAATGCATACTCCAACAGACCACTTCTGAAAATAATATGTATTCTGCAAGAAACTATAATATGTGAGGAGTTCATATACCACACATGTCTGCGTTCACAGGTACGTGTGTTAAAGAAACAGAAAAACAGCAGAAATGCGCCAAACAATTTTTGCATGTATATGAAATTGGAGATTATATAGGTATATAATTCTCAACCCCCTATGCAAACTCTAACCCTAATCAATAATCACAAATCCGTAAACCTATTCGAATGCATTAATACTTATTTTTTGTGGAACTAGTTGGAAGTTATCATTGATAGCGTGAGTCAGGGGCAAAAATTTATTTTCTGACTGACGTAAATCTTTTCCAGCTATCAGAAATGTGTAAGAGTACGTTCACTCATTGCGGTCAAATTGCAGTTTACATGTGCAAATTACAAGGTGCTCCCACTTTAACTTGCTATAGCTCAGGTGAGATCACAGCTAGAGATGCGATCCTGGTCTTGTTTTAAAGCCAAGATTTTAGCCTGAGCTAGAGCAATTATTAGCAAGACTGTTTCTTATATGGTTTTGGCTACTGAAGTGCCTCCCTGTAAGGACATATGAGATAGGTCCCGTTTAGTTAATCTAATTTCCTATAATCCCTTTGCTTCTTTGGTCCTCGAAATAAAAAAAGAACTGAACTGGATTCTGGCCTGTAAGGAATATAACATAATCATATAGTGCCCTTACCCCTTTAGAATAGAAGAAGGTTATGTGGTAATGATGGGTATTCACGAAAACTGACTACATTAAATACTTCATAATACAAGTCCCAGAGATAAAATAAGCACACAATACCGAGTGTGCAGAATGTTCCACTTCCATTTGTTACATTATCAATGTTTGAGCATTCTTGACAGTCTGTTGACACATAAATTAAAGTCTGGAGAATTTTCATTAATAATTCATATGCTTAACATCTGTCTTTTTTTTAGTTTTCAGTAGTTAAGCTTAAAATATTTTTTAGGATAATTTTTTTCACATAGTTAGAACAAGTATACGAATACACGTTAGTCTATAGTCTTTATCTGAAGTTAGTCATTAGTTAGAAATATACATAACGCATAACAATCTTTAATATTCTTGCACTTGAAGCTGTCTGATTTATTGTCCATTCTTATGTCTCATATTCGTCTTGATTCATAAATCATAATTGTGTAGCATGGAGAGTCAGTACAGTAGACAGAATGTCCTGTTACCACTTCTGTTTGTATATGTAGCTACATTACGTGTACTCAAAAGGTGGTCACCCGGATAGAAGGTCAAGTGGTGGTTAGGCAACCTGCAAACTACAGTCATAAGGGCATATAGTGCTTACTATATCTTGTAGATGAGTAGGATGACATTATCCTCAAATCAATTCCTTCTTCCATTTTTCTGTACCTGTTGTGGCCCCTTTGAAGAGGGGGAAAGAGTTTTCTCTCCGTTGTCTATCAGCTATTGCTATCTATAGGCACAGGTCTATTGTATTTAGTGATAATATTTGACCTGTGTTACTACAAATAAAGTTTTAATACAGGGCCTGCACTAATTTGGCCAGTTATGGCACATTCAGGCAGTACAACAGCCAGTACAATGGCATTTTTTTTTTATATCAAGTGCATCTACAGTTGTGGTACGTGCACACAGACCTCCCATCCACTTCTGTGCAACAGTCAATGTGATCGTTCAGATCCATCACTGAAGCTCCATCCTTTAGATTTACTCAGACATAGACACGCCCCTTAGACTCATTCACTCCTCAGTAACATTTCCTGAAAAACTGTTCAACAAGTCACTAAAAACGTAATATACCTCACTTAACTAAACCCTTCTATGTACAGATGCTGTAATATAATAGAATATACTGTAATATAACATTGATTATAAGACAAAAATTGTGAAAGAGGCTCTTTAAGATTCTACTACTACTTTGGAAAACAGAAAAGTTTTTTAATGTTTATTATTTTTTTTAAATGGAAATATTATTTAACTTTAGGGTAATATCTAATAATATCTGTAAATATGTGTACATTTTTTTTACAATATGTTGGTTTTTTTTTGGCGTAAAGTTTATCTTAATCAGATTGTACAGTACACACAGCCTGCTCTGTTGAATATACAAATCTTTTGTTTGTGTCTGTTCGCACTTTAAATATAGATTTAATCCGGGTTGTTAGATACCACACATTATGTTTATACAAATGAGTTGCATGCACCAACTAATTATGGCTTGAAATCTCACAAACGATGGATAAGGATAAAGGAAAAAAATAATCTTCTCTATAAAATGTTTTTCATACATCTATGCAAGAAGAGATAAGTAGGCTGCCGAATCTCATATTAAAAGCTCCTTTGTGTTCATCACTATCATAAAAAGACTGAAAACGTCTGTTTCTCAAATTACTATGCATTTGGGAGCGACAGTAATTAGAATTAGAATATAAGAAAAAAATCGACCTTGCTAAATGTTTGCAAATGATAGAACTTGACATCATTCTTAATTAAACTATTGATAGTGCAGTAATGTACAGAATCTGAAAGTACTGAAAGATACAATATCCAATTACATTAAAAAAAGATGCATCTGGTGAAATGTGAGATCACTTATTTTTTTCATGAAAAAGGATGAGATAAATATACAATTCCCATAAACAGATAAAGAACAAAAACAATAATAAACAGAACTCAAAATGTTGGACAGCACATCCTAACAAAATGAAAAAATGTGCAGGTGCACGTATGCTGTGACTGCAAACAATACACGTAAAAAGAAAAAAACATTGCAGCAGCACTCTGCGAACGCTTAGACTACCTAATACACTGTATCTCTGATTGTAGTCATTTTTTTGTGTACGCCGTCGCACACTATATCCTGACGCTAAACAGCAACAGGACCCAGAGTGATGACTCATCCAGCGAGGAAACTAATAATAATCAAAATTGTCCGCTATCTATTAAACAAATCCAATAGATAGCAGTTGATTTAAAAAAAATCAGCCCCCATCACCCCCTAAATAAGCCCCAGGTTAAAGGCATAATTTGGCAGCATGACATTTCTACGGCTCCACAATACTAAACCATAGGGATTCCTTAAGAATCATAGGAACTCCATGTGTCGACATTACAGGCTATGTGCACATGGCTTTGCAAAATGGTCCTCAAAGAGGTGGAGCTTATGCAAATTTATCCAAAAATTGAAGGTTTTGTGGGCGTTCCTGAGGACGAGACTTAAAATGTCTCAGTAATGGGTACTTATGTGTTGGAAGGTATAATAGAATAGTGTATAAAATAAGCTTGAAAGGGTAGAGAGCCACGGGAACGTTCAAAATAAGATGTGGATAAAACATTTAGAAAAAGAATCTCTTAATTGGTTTTCTCTGCTCAGTGTTCTGATTCTGGATTTCTCAAATTCAGATTATCATGCAGTGCTGTGCTAGACACAAAAAACTGGATTATCAAGGTTTCCGGATTATAAAACGCCAGATTAAGGAAATTAAATAAATTAGCAAAATAGTAACATATACCCTTACTAAATATTTTGGCAATATCGGAACATCACTTCCAAACTCTGTTTTCAGCCATTACTTCATAGAATCTAGAGCCTAGGTTTTCAACCTGTGGTGCATGTACCCCAGGGGGCACATGCCAAGTTTTTAGGGGTACTCGCACAATGCCCATGTTATGCTTTTAATAGACAGCACAGTGTATGATCATAGCCTTGGGTTACTTTTCTGTAATTGTTGGAGTAGGGAATACTTTGCGTAGGTACACTGAGAAATACTGAGAAACACTGATCTAGAGCATTTGTATAGTCAGTCTGCTAGCCTATAATTACACTATGGGATTCACATACATAAAAAAATAGCTTTGCCGTGGCGCAAACCCATTTTAGATAGGACACGTACTATATCTAGACATGGTTATAGACTTGTGCATGCAGCAGAATAAGGCAAAAAATAAACACACAAAAAAAAAATATTCTTCAAAGCCTATCATTGGCATTGTAGTCAAAACATTTTATGGATTCAGGACATGTCTTGGATGACTTGAGCTGATAAAATGCTTGTCTTATAAAAGGACTAGACAAGAAACTCTTGATATTGATCATTTCATTAAGTTGCCTGTTATTTATAGAATCAAATCCCAATAAATACTCCCTTCACAAACACTATTATCTGCCTTTAGACAAAAGGCCACAAGTTAACATTTTGATCAGCACTGTCTATCCTTACCATCAAACTTCCCTTAATGGAAAACCCATTATGTGTGTAACAAGAGATACTGAAATTCAGGACTGTGCTGTGACTCTTTAGATGGATAATGGCTAAAAGATACTACAATATAATAAAAGAATAATAATAATAAAAAAAATATGGTCTCACTAGAACAACCTCTTCCCATGTGCCCTATTATCCATTTAGATATCATAGAAGTGGCGGGGTCCCTCATATAGGACCTCTTCTATTAGCCAGAGTGGCGAGCCACTAACAAAGAATGGTTCCCACTCTTGTGACCCTAACCGATCCATACAAACAGTTCTCCTGTAGCAGCCTACTTAAGTTTAAAAAGGGGGTGTCTTGATGAGAAAACTCTTTTACAGGAGTATTCTGATCTTCAGCGTTTATAGTATATCAACAGCTTAATAGGTGCTTCAAGGATACTGTCTGCATTAGCTTTAATGGAGAAGTGACCTCAATCTTTTTGTAACTACCATAGACGTCAACGGTGATGGCTGCACGCATGCAAGGTCAACTCTGCATTGAAACTTATGCAGTTGGCGGCCGATTTGCATCAGCAAAAGAGGTTGGGGACACTGGTTTTTCCAATGGATAGGTGTCCCAGAGGTAATGCTGCATATTTCTCATTAATGCCTAAGATGAAGAAAAAACCCTTTTAATATCTCACAAGAAAACTTTGTTTTTCAGAGCAAAATCCATTAGTCACATACAGATGTAGCCGTCTTTAGCTTGACTTTTAAAGCATTAAAGAGGCTCTGTCACCACATTATAAGTGGCCCATATTGTACATAATCTTATCGGCACTGTAATGTAGATTACAGCAGAGTTTTTTTATTTAGAAAAACTATCATTTTTCACGGAGTTATGACCTATATTAGCTTTATGTTAATGAGTTTCTCAATGGACAACTGGGCGTGTTTTTACTTTAGACCAAGTGGGCGTTGTACGGAGGAGTGTATGACGCTGACCAATCAGTGACCAATCAGCGTCATACACTTCTCTCCATTCATTTACACAGCACATAGTGATATAGCTATATCGCTATGTACAGTCACATAAACACACTATAACGCTACTCATGTGCCATGACAAAGAATATACATTACCTCCAGCCAGGACGGGATGTGTATTCATTCTCCTGACCACTTCTGTAGCGTCTCTGTGAGTTACAGCATAGCATGTGTAGTCTCGCGAGATTACGCTGTAAGCTGTCATTCACATCGAGATCTCGTTGTGCTGTGCTGTAAATCACACTACAGAAGTGGTCAGGAGAATGAATACACATCACGTCCTGGCTGGAGGTAATGTATATACATTGACATACTGACTGTCACGTTGGGCTCGTGGACCCACTGGGCCGTACCGTCTTGGCGGTAAGGCAGCTGGCCAACAGGACGCAGGTCAAAGTCTACAGTTCGTATAGGGTACCTGTGGCAGCTCGGACAGTAGCAAGGCAGGCTAGGCAGGAACTTGGCAGCAGGTGGACGTCAGGCGTGGAAAAAAAGGACAAGCGTGGAATACAGCACGTCACGGCTACAGCTCAGCACGGCACTAGCTAAGGATACAATTATAGGATGCAGGAACAGGAACACTGGGAGCAGGAAACACTAGGGGGCCATATGCAAGACAGACTAGAAAGACACAACAAAGCTCAGGCAAAGAACTAGGGGGCTGGACTCCTCTTATAGTCCAGAGTACTCACGGGTCAAGGATCATGAACGAGGTCCGGAGAAGCCAGCGCTCCCATCTACTCACCACAGCCGGATCCCGTAGGGTGCGTGCGCACGGTCGTTCCCGCTCTTAAAGGGGCAGCGCGTGCGCACCCTACGGGATCCGGCTGTGGTGAGTAGACGCGAGCACTGGATTCTCCTGAGGAGGAGGCTGGGGCCAGTGCTTGCCGACTCGTGGCTGCGGCTGTCAGGGGGAGAACGGAGCTGACAGCCCGCAGCCACGGACATTACACTGACTATGACAAGCCAGCCGATAGTCCACTGTATGAATCCTATATGCTTCATCTACTGGTAGCCTGGTACAGCCATTAAATGGCTGTAATAGGGTGGAAGTTGCAAAAATTTTTGCACTACCAACCATTAGAAATTAGAACTGCAAATATACAAAAAGAAAACACATTGATAATAAAAAGAATACATATGTATACCCACTGTAAACAGCACACAAATTACTGAATGTGATACATCATGTTCTCAACATGTTTGGGGTCATATATATGCATGTGTACAGATGTGTGGTAAGAATTGGAGGGATGTATTAGAGGAGGGCTCCAAATCCATCAAATTGGTACCATGTTCATAGAGGTTGTGCAAGGTCAAATACAAAATTTTCATTAAATTTTGCAAATATGTTGGATGGCAACATCTATGCCCAAAACATTTACGACAAACCGGTAGAAGTAAAGCTTGTAAATGACAGTGGAACAAGCCGAAAGATAAAAGTGTTTTAATTAAAAAGGCTTATTGCTTAGATACTTTGTTCTGTAAGACATTTTAGCTAATATCTCACTGAAACCAATGGTCCGTGATACATCTACTTGCCCATGAGTCAACGATATGCAAATGGCACAGAAGGTGCATGAGCTATAAACACAATTCTTCCCTTCTCTCTAATATGAAGCATAAAATAAAAAAGAAGGATTGAATATCTGGCTCCCTGGAGAAGACCGCAGTATTTAGGCTACATCCTTTGGGGAAACAACTATTTTAATTTTCTGTAGCAGATTTAGTGCTTGCTGAGACATTTTCTAGTCCTGTTTGATTCCACAGACATTTTTGAGGAATTTGATATTACTATTGTTTGCTATTTTGTATTTATTTATTTTCTGTTTTTGTAATGTAGTTACATAATTTTTTGTTTTCTACCATTTCTACCATACTCTCGGTTGCTGATACTGTTTAGTTGGCTTATTGATATTCATCATTGTTTTTAGATACAGTACTCAGAATAGTTCTTCTCGAGAAGGAATAAAACTATCCCTCTACCTACAGGATGGCAACCTTGTTCACATCAGCATGGTGAGCCTCCGTTGGGAGTCCCATCAATAGTTTCTGTCACTTTCAATAGAAAGAATAGTGCAGCATAAACGCATACCTCGAGGAAACCTCAACGGACGCTGTTATGAAATTGGGTCCGTCAGGAAGACATGACACCAGTATGAACAGAACCTAAGTCAATGTCCAACCCTTTAAAGAGCCTATAAACGCGACTTGGGTTATCAGCCAAACCAGAGACACCCAACTGTAGATAGCAGTGTTTCGGACTTGTTGGTCCTCATCAGTAAAGCAGGGTTCTGGCAGTGTGAGATGGCAACAGGGTTGCCACCCATCAGTAAATTCATGGACAGTTTATAAAAATAGAGGACTTTTTTCCAATGACCACGAGAAGAAAAGAGGTGTGCCCGTGATTTCCTAAACTAGTGGTGCTCCAGCACATTATTGTGATTAGAAGAATCGTGATTTTTTTTTTAGTTCACAGTAAATGCTGCTAATCAGTTCATATTAGTGTCTGAGCTGTAGACATAAATCATCTTTATTATTCATTAGGATTATGATGTTCCAATTTGTCCATAAAAAAATGGTGGCTCTACATATTTTCTAGATAAATTGTCCAGAAAAAAGAATTAGGCTGGGTTCATCCGACCTAGAACCCGCAGCACATTGTGGTGCAGTTTATCGGGCAAAACTTCTGTTGCAGAAAGCAGTGCTTGGAAAAAAAAAAGTTCATACAACGCGTCCCTCCATTGTCTGTGCAGTTCGGCCTCCTGGGATGACGCTGCAGCCTCTGATTAGCTCTTTAGTCACATGGGATGAAGCTTCAACCAAGGAGGTTGGACTGGAACAAGAACAGAAACCGTTGCTATGACAATGCCAGGGTGGTAAATATAAGGCCACATGGAGCGGCCCTGACATGGTCGCAACACGGCCAACAACCGCTCCGGCACCATGTTCGGCGCGGCTGTCAAACACCTAGTTAATGGCTGTGCATTACATTTCCTTCACTTTGTGGAATTTCCGCACAGAATTGTGTTGCAGAAATTCCGCAGCGTTTAGGCAACGTGGGAACCCGGCCTAAGGCCCCATGCACATGACCGTAATTGCGGACCTGTTCGGTTCTATTGGGCATGGACACCTTTCTGTATCGCTACGGATAGATGTCCGTGCCGTAGAACCGTACCGGGAATTATGGAGCATGTCCTACTTTTCGTATTTTACGGGCCGTGGTCCCATACATTGTTTGGGAGCACGGCCCGAAAATGCAGCTTGATGGCATGTGCACTTGATATGTAATTGATAATTAATGAGCAACTCCAATTATCTGGAACCTGCTGTCTAAGGATTTCTGCACACCTGGTGTAAATTTTACTTCAAATTGCCGCAGTCTTTCAATTCGGTTTATCATACCTCCCAACTTTTGAATTCGGAAAAGAGGGACATTTTAAGCCACGCCCCTAACCATGCCCAATATCCCGCATCAACACATCAAATCACAGCCAGATCCTTCTGCAAATAACAAGCACACATTGTCACTGCGGATCTCTAGACTGTCTGGATATCACAGATATTATGGATCCGGTTATATCTTCTTTATGTTACTTTTCCTATCTTGGGTATAACATTTGCTCATCACGGCAGCAGCAGCTGCAGGACAAACCAAAAGGCTGAGAACAATGAAAGTCAAGAGGGAGACCCTGTGGTTTGATAACTTCTCAATTGACAGGTAGCAGAGTTACATGATGGGGATTTTTTTTTCCAGTTGTGTAACTCTGCTACCGGTCAATGGAAAAATCATCCACCAGAGCCCCCCTATAGATTGCTCCACACACAGCCCCACTGTACATAGCGCCAGACACAGCCCCCCCTGTAGATAGCTGCACACACAGCCCCCTGTAGATCACTCCACACACAGCCCCTCTGTAGATTGCTCCACACACAGCCCCCCTGTACATAGCGCCAGATACAGCCCCCCTGTAGATTGCTCCACACACAGCCCCCCTGTAGATTGCTCCACACACAGCCCCCCTGTACATAGCGCCAGACACAGCCCCCCTGTAGATAGCTCCACACACAGTCCCCTGTAGATCACTCCACACACAGCCCCTCTGTAGATTGCTCCACACACAGCCCCCCTGTACATAGCGCCAGATACAGCCCCCCTGTAGATCGCTCCACACACAGCCCCCCTGTAGATTGCTCCACACACAGCCCCCCTGTACATAGCGCCAGACACAGCCCCCCTGTAGATAGCTCCACACACAGCCCCCTGTAGATCACTCCACACACAGCCCCTCTGTAGATTGCTCCACACACAGCCCCCCTGTACATAGCGCCAGATACAGCCCCCTGTAGATCGCTCCACACACAGCCCCCCTGTAGATTGCCACACACACAGCCCCCCTGTACATAGCGCCAGACACAGCCCCCTGTAGATAGCTCCACACATAGCCCCCTGTAGATAGCTCCAGATACAGCCCCCCTGTAGATTGCTCCACACAGCCCCCTGTAGATAGCTCCAGATACAGCCCCCCTTTACATAGCGCCAGACACAGCCCCCTGTAGATAGCTCCACACACAGCCCCCCTGTACATAGCTCCACACACAGCCCCGCTGTAGATAGCGCCACACACAGCCCCCCCCTGTAGATAGCGCCACACACAGCCCCCTGTAGATAGCTCCACACACAACCCCCTGTAAGCTCCACACACAGGCCCCCCTGTAGATAGCTCCACACACAGCCCCCCTGTAGATAGCTCCACACACAGACCCCCTGTATATAGCGCCAGACACAGCCCCCTGTAAATTGCTCCACACAGCCCCCTGTACATAGCGCCAGACACAGCCCCCATGTAGATAGCTCCCTGTAGGTAGCGCAACACAACCCCCTTATAAGAGGTAGCCGGCCCTACTACTGCCACTCTCCGCTCTGCTTTCACTCACCGTCAGAAGAAGGCAGGAGTCTTGCGGCGGCGTTTCTCACTGGTGTCGATGCCGGCCCGGGTGTGGACCAGTCCAGTCACCTGACCTGTCACCTGACCGGTGAGGTCAGATGACAGGTCAGGTGACTGGACTGGTCCACTCCCGTGCCAACATCGATCCCAGTGAGAACACCGCCGCAAGACTCCTGCCTTCTTTTGATCGCTGCAGCGATCAGCTGTTTGGATACAGCTGCAGCGCCAAGCGGGACATTTTTAAGACCGCCCGGGACGGTGGGGCAGCGGTGAGAAACCGGGACTGTCCCGCCATTTCCGGGACGGTTGGGAGGTATGGGTTTATGGTTGCACTGTTTTTACAGGTGCAACATAGGTTTTTAACGTGCTCCACCTCTATAAACCACAGGACCAAAAACCGCATTGAAAAAACACTGCAACCTATGGTAAAACCACATGTGGTTTTGCTGAGCAGTTTTTGACAGCACGGTACAGCCACCCTCTGAATCTCTGCTATTTTGCATTCAATAAAAAGTGCCCAATATGGATTAGCAAAAAAATGCCCAGTGCTTCAATATTTTCAAGGTCAGAAATAGAGTTGCTGCAAATTTGTAAATTGTATGGTGACTACAGCATTATAGTATTTTTATAAAATATTATAGAAGAAAATTAAGTCACATAAATACTCGAATCACAAGAAACTTGCACCATGTGCCAAGTACCTTAAAGGGGTTGTCCGGTAAAGATCTCTGCCTGTTGTTATTCAGTAGGAACATTAAGGCTGGGTTCACACGACCTATTTTCAGACGTATTGGAGGTGTTTTACGCCTCGAATTACGCCTGAAAACAAGCCTCGAATACGTCGGCAAACATCTGCCCATTCATTTCAATGGGTTTGCCCATATACTGTGCCAACGACCTGTAATTTTACGCGACGCTGTCAAAAGACGGCCTCGTCAAAGAAGTGCAGGACACTTCTTGGGACGTAATTAGAGCCGTTTTTCATTGAATCCAATGAAGAACAGCTCCAAATTACGTCCATAATTGACGCCTCGCAAAACACGAGTACGAGCAATTACGTCTGAAATGCAGGAGCTGTTTTCTCCTGAAAAAAGCTCCGTAATTTCAGACGTAATTGACGTTATCGTGTGCACATACCCTTATTGTTTACTTTTAGTGGATACAATTCTTTCCACGGCTTCTTTCCAGGTGCACGGCTCGTTACAGTTACAGTATGTGTATCAGAGCTGTGTCTTCTAGCGATCTCAGCTCCTGTTTGTCCATCACATGACCATGGACAGAATTGTATCTGGAAGTAAACAATGAATGTTTCTACTGAATAACAACAAGCAGAGATCTTGAAAACTGGGAGGAATTAATGCAGAAATTATATTGGAAAATTGTATAACTTTTAATGATATAAAAAATAACATTCATTTGCTGAAACTGGAAAACCCCTTTAAGCTGTAGAGGGTATATAGGGAAGTGCAGTATGTTTATTACGTATTTGCACCGTGCTACTGTTTTTTTGTATTTATTTTCTTCCACATTTATTCTTCAGTTGCCCGGGGAAACAAAAGAACGCACAAATGTTCTGCCTGGCTGTTGCCTCCAGTTTGCAGTAAATTCTGTGGCTGGCATTATTTCCCTTCTGTACGGTTTGCTTTTCAGTCGCTGTTGCTATAACAACCCAAGGTAATTGTGAATAACCTACAAGTCAATGTACGCTACTATATATCGAAGCCACTAACGTCATACCCTACGTTGGATATGTGGTGAATTCATCATTATTCCCCGTCCAGCCTTGCATCTATCTCCTGTTTGGCATATGCTCTATGCCCGATAGACAGACTGTCCAGCATAAAAGACACATTGTGAATCCAATAAATTAACGCAGTGTTGGTAATATTTAATACGTGAACTGGATTTCCAAGTAAAGTTATGGGAATAGTGGCTATAACACGGGGGCTGTGTGATTGATGGTTTCGTGCTAAGCTCATATACAACATGTTTTAACTACCCAGAGAAAAATATAAAGAAAAACAGGTTTGCCCACAGTCTCGGGGAACAGCTGCCGTCACAGTCCTTGGAGAGCGGCTCTTAATAACAAACTTACAGTAGATTCCTACCATCAGCAACAGCACAGCTTAAACGAATGATTCTGCTTTGATTAGTTAATTAGTTTTAAGATAAAGTGCACCCGTACACAAGGCGACAGAGCCGCAGTAATTGCCGTTCACCCAAGAACCGCGTGGCAAAAACGATGTGCCTGACCTGTCCTTGCCCTGAAATGGTGGCAACTCATGATAAACCGTGATTTTTTTGCCACGGGGTTCTCAGATTCATAGCAATTATCGTGCCTTGGCGTGCATCGTATATGTGCACCCTAAACTCAAGGCTACACCTAGACTTTTTGTAGAACTCTATTTTTCTATAGAAATGTCAAAACCTTAACGAGAAATTTGCAAGAGATTTTCATGTCACCCTATAGAGGAAAAAAATAGCTACTTTTTAGAATCGCTCAGAAATCCCAGCATATAGCAATTACAAAAAAAAAAAATGCTTGACTGAAGCGATTTTGAAGCTACTAAATGCATCCTATGCACATAAATTTCAGAGAAATGTTTTCACCCATAGTTTAGGTCTAGTCCCATCCTATGGGTGAAACAAAGAGCAAAAGTCATTAAAAATGTCTATAAAGTGATAGTTTCCCATAAATGTTTTCATGCCAGCACCTGCTCTATCTTAGTTACTGCATCATAATACATTTTTCAAGTGACGAGAAAGAAGAAGATGGGAATGTGGTATGGGGAAGGAGCTAGACTGACAATCAGAAAAGGCAATCTCAGTAAGGGTCTACGCACACAATGATGCCGCATGGTACATGCCACAGGTTTTTTTTCTGTATGGTCTTTCCGTATCTTCCACAGACTTTAATGAAGCATGTGCCATCTCTTCTCCTCCAAGACTGGGAACCAGACAACCCAGTTCTCAGAATTGATGGGGGTTCAGTGAAAATGCCTGAAAAGGTCTTACATAAAATCTTATGTTCCATCTGTTACCATTAAAGAGGCAATACTTCCATTGTGCTCAAATAATGTAAAATGCAAAAACAATTATACTACTATTACTATTATTATTATTATTATTATTATTTTTATTATCATGAATAATTATTTTGCATCCTTTAACCAACTTTACCCATCCTAACTGATGTAAAGAATACCTTTTTTTTTTTTTTGGTATCTCTCTGAACGGCATGCAATCTTGTCTGTGCCATAGGCTGACATTGGAGGCGACAAGATGCTTATAGATCAGTCGGCGTCCTGTCTCTTCTCTGACATAAGCAGCCATAGTACACAGCTCACCGTCCAGAAAGTGTACGACCCCTTTAACCCTATAGAATAATAATATTCTATATAATGTCTATAGGACTAGTTGTCACAAAGTGGGGTGTGGACCCACTGGGCCGTACC
Organism: Rhinoderma darwinii; assembly: GCF_050947455.1. Lineage (NCBI taxonomy): Eukaryota > Metazoa > Chordata > Amphibia > Anura > Rhinodermatidae > Rhinoderma > Rhinoderma darwinii. The sequence goes on from NC_134697.1 coordinate 25,052,333, forward strand.
GCGTAGCGGGATGGCAGCTGGCCAAACAGGTAAAGTACAGAGTACAATAGTTCAGTGAGGATACCTGATGCTACGTAGACAGTAGTGAGGCAGGCACGTCCAGGACCAGGCGACAGGAAGACGTCAGGTGAGGCGTAGCAAAGCAAGCGTAGACTGAAGCACAGCACGACAACAGCTCAGCACGGCACTAGAACAGGATAGGACGGAAACAGGATACTGGAAGACACTGGGAGACCATTAGCATGACAAACTATGGGTAACAAACAACGCTCTGGCAAAGAGCAAGAGGGAAGAGGCCTTTTTATAGCCCAGGGCATCCTGGGCTAGATTGCAGACTACCTGCAAAATGCGCGCACTGGCCCTTTAAGACCGTGCACACGCGGGCGCGCGCGCGCCGGAGACGATCTCGAAGTCCGGAAGTGAGTGCTGGCGCCTCACAGGAGGACGACGCTGCACACAGGTAAGATGTCCATGGCCACGGCCATCAAGGTTTAAGTTAGAACGACGAGCCGTGGCCATAGACGTTACAGTATCCCCCCTCTTACGCCCCCTCTTCTTGGGACCAGAGCGGGAGAGAAACTTCCTCACGAGGACAGGAGCATCAATGTTCTCCTCTGGCTCCCAAGACCTCTCTTCTGGGCCGAACCCCCGCCAATCCACTAAATAAAATGTCCTTCCTCCCACCTTCTTGGTGGCCAGAATCTCCTTTACTTCGAAAGTCCCAGATGAGCCGCCAGGGACCACTGCGGATTAGGAGTCCTGGAGTAGCGGTTCTGGACCACGGGTTTCAGCAAGGAGACATGGAAGCAGTTAGGAATCTTGAGGGTAGGGGGGAGCCGCAGCTTGTAGGATACCGGGTTGATCTGTAGCAGGATTTCAAAGGGTCCGAGGAACCTAGGGGCAAATTTGCACGACAGCACCCTCAGCCGGATATTCCTAGAAGACAACCAGACTTTAGTCCCAGGAAGGAACTGCGGAGGAGCCCGTCTTCTTGTATCTGCCTTTCTCTTCATGCGGTCCACCGCCAACAGGATAGAAGATCGGGTCTGTTGCCAAATCTGTAGAAAGTCCCTGAAGGTCGAGTCGGCTGCAGGAACCTGGGACATAGTAGGGACAGGAAGAGGTATACGAGGATGCTGACCGTAGACGATGAAGAATGGACTTGAAGTGGTCGACTCACTGGTGTGGTTATTATAAGAGAACTCTGCCCACGGGAGCAACTGCACTCAATAATCATGCCGTCTGGAAACAAAGTGACGTATATAGTTCTCCATAATCTGGTTAACTCTCTTGACTTGCCCATTGGACTGGGGATGATAGGCCGAAGAGAACTCCAAGTTTACACCGAGGAGGCCGCAGAGTGCCCTCCAAAACTTCGAGGTGAACTGGACCCCTCGGTCCGAGACAATATGCAGGGGCAAGCCGAGAGAGATTGTTGGATGAAGAGGTCAGCCAATCGCGTAGCAGACGGCAGGCCGGTCAAGGGGATGAAATGAGCCATCTTGGAAAATCGATCCACCACCACCCAGATCACACTGCAACTCGCAGAAGAAGGAAGACCCGTGACAAAGTCCATAGCGGGCACAGGTCTGGAGTGAGCAACTTTATTTGCTGCGCATACCGTGCATGAGGAGACAAAGTCCATGATATCTTTGGGTAGCGTGGGGCACCAGAAATGATGGGTGATTAGATCTTGGGTCTTACGAGCACCCGCGTGACCTGCCAGCTTGGAACTGTGACCCCAGCGAAGAATTCTTCCTCTGTCTGCCAGATGCACAAAAGTCCTTCCCGAAGGAATGTCTCTAACTTGCAGGGGATTCACAGAGAAGATGCAGGATGGGTCAATAATATTCTGTGGAGATTCCAAAGTGTCCTCAGTTTCAAAAGATCTAGACAAGGCGTCTGCCCTCACATTCTTGTCGAGGGGTCGGTAGTGGAGTTCGAACCGGAACCGAGCAAAGAACAACGACCACCTGGCTTGATGAGGATTTAACTGCTGGGCCGTCTGTAGGTAGGTCGAATTCTTGTGATCCGTGAGGATCAGGATAGGATGAACCGCGCCCTCCAGTAGATGTCTCCACTCCTGCAGAGCCAGCTTGATGGCCAGTAACTCTCGATCCTCAATCGAGTATTTGTGCTGTGCGGAAGAAAACAGCTTCGAATAGTAGCCACATACCACAGCGTTGCCTTTCGATCCTCTCTGGAACAACAGTGCACCAGCACTAGCCGAGGAAGCGTCCACCTCTAATGAAAAATGTAGAGATACATCAGGATGGCGCAGAATGGAGGCAGACGTGAAGGCTTTTTTTAAGGATTCAAATGCGGCTTCAGCCTCCGGAGTCCACATTTTGGCATTCATACCCTTCTTAGTGCGGGTACAGATAGGGGCTGTCAAAGAAGAGAAGTTGGGAATGAACAGTAGAAGTTGGAGAATCCTAGGAAGCGTTGTATGGCCCTTAAGCCTTGGGGGCATGGCCACTCCAGGACAGCCTTTACCTTCTGGGGGTCCATCTTGAGGCCCTGATCGGAGATGATATAGACCAGGAAGGATAGAGACTTCTTCTCAAACACAAACTTCTCCAGCTTGGCATAAAGGTTGATTCTCTCTTAGACGGAGCAACACCTGGCGGACATGACTTTGATGAGTTACTGGATTTGGGGAAAAAATCAAAATGTCATCGAGATACACCACAACACAAACATAAAGGAGATCACGACAAATGTATTTGACAGATTTGTGAAATACTGCGGGGGCGTTACACAGGCCGAAGGGCATAACTAAGTATTCGTAGTGCCCATCACGAATATTAAAGGCAGTCTTCCACTCATCACCTCGACGAATCCATATCAGATTGTAGGCCCCCCGCAGGTCCAGTTTAGAAAAAATTTAGCCCCCCGTATGCGATCAAACAGTTCAGAGAACAAAGGCAGAGGGTACCTGTTCTTCACCGTGATCTGATTTAGGCCTCGGTAGTCAATGCAAGGTCGTAGCGATCCATCTTTTTTCTTAACAAAGAAGAACCCCGCTCTGGCTGGGGATGAGGTTTTACGAATGAAACCCCTCTCCAGGTTCTCCTTAATGTAGGCCAACATGGACTGGGTCTCTGGCAAGGAGCGAGGGTACACTCTACCACAAGGAGGAGACGATTCAAGAACCTGGTCGATCAGACAATCATATGCTCGGTGTGGCAGCAAGGTCTCAGCCTTTTTATTGAAGACATCGGAGAACATGGAGAAACAAGAAGGCAACCCTGTCAATGGCTGAAGAGGAGCAGACTATGGCGACTGGATATGGGCCAGACAGCGGTCAAGACACTTCAGGCCCCACTGGAGAACCTCTCCAATGTTTCAATCCAAGACGGGGCATGCAGGCGGAGCCAAGGCAAACCCAGCAGCACAGGGTTGTCGGCCTTGGACAGGACGAACAGGGAGATGAGCTCAGCATGAAGAGCTCCCACTTGGAGTCTCAACGGCATGGTTACGGACACAACTGGGTCAGGCAATGGCAGTCAATTCACCGAGGCAACGATTAACGGCCTTTCAAGCAGGATAGTAGGTAACTGAAGAAGATCCACCAGGTCTTGACAGATTGAGTTGGCTGCAGAGCCGGAGTCCAGGTAGGCAGAGACCGGATGGGGCCTCTCGCCAGCTATAATGGTTACAGGAATGAATAGTTTGGAAGAGAGTTCTCGATTCAATGTGTTGATGCTCAGGGTTGCCTCTCCAACCAAACCTAGGCGCTGGGGTTTTTTGGTCTCTGAGGGCACAGATGCACAACATAGCCAGCGAGGCCGCAATATAAGCAAAGTCCAGAGGTGCGCCTGCACGGTTTCTCCTAGACCTATAGTTTTAGTCGGTCTACTTGCATCGGGACCTCGTGCAAAGCCATAGCAGCGAGCAAGAGGCATTGCTGGAAGTTGGGCACCGTCACTCCTGACGAACCTCATCAGATCTCTCCCTCAGCCTTATGTCTACCCGAGTAGCAAGCAGAATCAAGTCGTCCAAGGCAGGAGGCAGGTCTCGAGCGGCCAATTCTCGTCCTTGATCTCGGATGACAGGCCATGCCAAAAGGATGCCACCAAGGCCTCATTGTTCCAGGATAGCTCTGCTGCCAGATTCCGGAACTGGATTGTATATTCGCCCACGGAGGTGTCCTCTTTGCGTAGGTTGAAGATGGCAGTGGCTGCCGATGAGACTCAACCTAGCTTCTCGAAAACAGTTCGGAATATTCGTACGAACCCCTGGAAAGCTTGGGTCTCGGGACCCTAACGTTCCAAGATAGGATTAGCCCATGCCAGGGCCTTGCCAGTCAGAAGGGATATGATAAATGCGATCTTGGCTCTGTCCGACGGGAATGCTCGGGAGTGCAGGGTAAAATGAATGTGGCATTGGTTCAGAAACCCCCGCTGGAGACAGTCTCGAAGTCCGGAAGTGAGTGCCGGCGCCTCACAGGAGGACGACGCTGCACACAGGTAAGATGTCCATGGCCAAGGCCATCAAGGTTTAAGTCAGAACGACGAGCCGTGGCCATAGATGTTACACTAGGTATCATTATGGCTTTAAAACCACACTGTCCAGACAGCATCCTAACAGTTAATATGAAAATCCGCCATGTCCATGAACTAAACATAAACTTCTTCAAGATCCCCAACACAAAAGGGGTTTACAATATAAAGCTGCAGAAGCATACTGAGCTAAAAGCAGATGGGAAGTTTTTAAACACCATCCACAATGGTTGCTATGAGGGGGTTTGTTGTTTTGTTCTGATGAGTCATACAGCCAATAGTGATCATTCAGGTAAATTGACAGCAGAATAAAAAATATCAGAGAGATTGAATGCAAAAAGTCCTCCATAGAAATGTATTGTCAGATAAAAACGACTCCATATAGTACTGTACCAAGTAAAGGTTGTGCATAAAAATAAATCCCAACCTGGGATCATTACAACCGAGTCTGATTATTAAAAGGCGGAGTATGACAGCAAAAGTAAAAAAAAAAAACAACAAACACTTTTAGACTTTTTTATTAGCAAAAATTTAAATTTCTTGTTACTCCCAGAGCCCCGATGTCACGGCAGCACCATCCTCTCTCTTCCGGTTATGAGGCATAACATACTAATTAATCACGAACTGAATTGCTACAAGTCCCCGCATTCCCCTCTGCTCCTCACATTTGCACGCTATTACTATGCGCAGCAATGGTTTCTTCTATTCTAGCACAAAAAGTGGGCTGACTTAGTAACCCCAGTGTAAGAGTGGCAGCCCCTTATGCTCATGTGCTTGATGACATGCCAACACAAATGGGAATGGGAGCAATGAGTCTGTGTTGGCACGTCGTCAATATTGAGGAAATTACAGGGATTCTGGCACCATGTGTCTGGGATTGCATTTTGAAACAGAATACTATCATAAAAGAGGAGTATATCATGGAAAGTGTTGCGGCCAGACATACCTGTTTTGGTGCAAAATTAGCACAAACCCCACTTCTTTTGCAGGACTATTATATAATAATATATTTTCTCATAGGTTGCCAGACTTTGCTTCTACCATCCTGTCCATGGTTTCTATCCAGGTTCCTATTACAGGACTAATATCTTTCAATTCATACAACAGTAGGTCTTGGATATGATGTATCTTAACTGGGTATTTCCACTTTAGACATTTATGTACGGAATTTTGAGACTCACGTCTATCTCCATAAAAAGGGTTACCTAACCCCTGTCTCATCTGGTGAAGCAGCCGTCGGCCACTGCATCCAGTTGGAGAATGAATGGAGAGGTGACCGAGTGTGGCATTCTCCATTGATTTCTATGGGTGTTACAGAAAGAGCTGTGAATATGCCATAAATTTCTAAGGTGGGAGTAACGCTTTAATTCTGCCCAGAAATGCCCTACAAATATCCATGGTTGCCAACCCAGTTTAAATAAAGCCCTTTTGATAAGTAAGTCATGCGTGTCATTTGCATGTGATGTGGGTATCGGAGTCATGCCTTCACATATGCCAGCACAGAGCATAAGGTCAGACTATTGGTGAACTGCTGGTGACCAAACCAATGACTTGGCAAGTTGACAACCAAAACCAATCATCAGAAGGTTATCTGAATTATTAGGGTGATGTTTTTCTCCATGCATTAAACATATTGCCTCTGATTTTATTGACCGTATCAAAATAATAAAATAAAGAACTAAAATCGCTATGCTACTTGAAGCCAATTTTCGAAGTTCTTCAATAGAAAATGTAACCTACAGCCTGTCTGTCCCTTTTGCTATTAACAGATTTCCCTGTAAAACCTGTGCCCTCGAGCAGTGATTTGTATATGCTTTCTATACCAGGAATATGACATTTGCATGACCTTGAAGAACATTTCACAAGTTGTCCCTATGATAAGCTGTGAATTAGCTGCAGGTACATAGAAAGTCTATATCATGTACCAAGTAATGGATTTCCTCCCGAGAATCATATTACACTCATTGGCGGACTGTGGTTGGACTCTCCAGGAAAAATAACCAGAGGTAAAACAAATGCATATTAAATATCACATTGCATCTCATAATTCATATAAAGGACACCTGTCAAGCTATTGAGGAATTGGTTTAAATACGAGGAACTTCTACATATGCAGGGAGATCATGCTAGTAGTATAATGATGCTATATATCCGCATTTATAGGGGTTGATTGGATACAAAAAGAACAGCTACAAAACATATATTACACAGATAGACAAATTTCAAAGGTCACTATGTAATGCTTTATTTCCCCTGCGGTGGCGCTGCAGAAGAACTATACACTTGCTGTCTGGTTCCCACACAGATTACAGCTGCTGATCACTTGGGGTTCCAGCAGAAGGACGGTAATTACCTTATTTTCGGGGGACCCTTCTAACAAAACGGGATTTTCCAAAGACAACTTTCCCAAAAAATAATGGTTCACTTATTAATATAAATTTTTCATTTGTCTTTTTCTCCTAGATTTTCCTGTATTTGGGAGAGCTGGTTGACAACCTTGTGCCCTATGGCATACATTCAACATATACTGTACGTCATCAACATTTCCACACACATCTACAACTAATATCCAAAAAAGAAGCCAGAGATGTGAACAGAGCCTTATTATTATAGCCACCTGTACAGCTCACATAGGGGGATATCATCCAGTTTCACATGACCCCTGAATGGCAAATCTTTTTATGGAACTTTATATCCTCTTTGCCATAACTAGCCAGATCTACATTTTAAACACCTTCACTCAAGAGTATTACTCAAAGACTATCAAAGCAATATGGGAATTACAGGCACACGTTTGGCCTAATTCCCATTTATTTTGCCGTAATTAAACAGATACTCCATCTAACAAATTAGATCTTGATCACTAGTGGCAGCCGTGAAATACATAGAAATTTAAAAGATTTTCTATATAAATAGCACAGGCAATTTAGATGCAGATAGATGGTGACCTCTGACAATAAGTCAAAGCAAAAGCCAGTAAATAAAGTAAGCCACAGGTGAAGGAAGTGCGTTAATGATCTTTATTTAGTTTAATTTCGTGCTCTTGAAAACGAAAACGTAGAGTTCATTCATCTTCCCAGCAGTTCAAGACATAACAGGCTATAAATATCTTCATTGCAGGAGCTAAAGACAGGTTGCTTAAAGGACCCATGTACCATTACAAGGTGAATATACAGAATGTCCTTTTATTTTTTTATCACCTTTTACCCTACGCATTTACAGGCAGTTGTACAGTAATTATAGTATAGCGTAGTGGTTAATGACATAAGAGATTTAGGGAGTCCCACAGGGAGCCCCAGCTACATTTTTTGGTGGAGGCTAAAAATTAACTAGAGAAAGTGTATAACTATAGGGCAGCAAAATAAGATGTCAAGATGGCAACCATTAGTAGCATACGTAGAAGAGAGGGGGCACAAATGCAAAAATCAAAATAGCCCTCCATTATGGTACTGGTTTTGCAGTAAAGGACAGAAAGACCCAAGGAGAAAAAAATAAGACTTTCGGGCACCCCCACCCTTTCGTTTCAAAAAAGTGGGTGTAGCTTGGCGGAAGAGTACATGGCCACCCGTGGCGCGATACAATTACTATAATTTACTCTAGAAACTGGCATAAATTATAGTCGAATTTAAGCCAGCTCCTGACTGGCGTAGATGTGGTTCAGTGTCGGACTGCCACCTGAAGATACTACAAATTGATTAAGAGGTGTGCGCATGTATGTCCATTACATGACTATGACTGATTTTGAAAAAAAACTAAGGAATTGATTGATACAGGAAGTATATTAGAAAACTGTATACGTTTTCATTACACAACAAATAATATTTATTTGCTATAACCAGAATACCCCTCAAAAATGTGTAGAAAATATTATTAACCTCAAACTACCAAGTGAGGCATAACACCATCGCCAGTTCTGATTTTCACTCCATGAAGCCAGAGATTTTTCTTAAGAAGTGGCCTTTTTTGATGAATATGCTTTAATAGAAAGAAATTGAATCTTTAATTGCCTTTCTCAAGACCTTTCTTGAGTTTTGGAACTTAATTAATTTAAGCTAAGTTCACAGTTGGTGAGCCGATGGCGATGACATTACATGTGTTAATATATACTGCTGGGGAGACCGCACTGACCGCACCGCTTGACTGAGCATTGTGCATTGTGGCCAAAATTAATCTTACAACCACAGGGATAATGTGCAGGCCTCCATCCATTTTCCTGCTTTATAGACAGCTACAGAGTAATTTTCTACCCCAAAAAATAACTTCCTTTTTACGCAGTCTATGGAAGCCGCTCATAATCCTAAAGCATTTTGGATGATATACTATATACACAGTCGAGTCACATTATTGTGACCACCTCCTACCTTCGACATCGGCAGCGCGTAGCCCATGAAGGAAGTGATGTGCCGTGGGCTGGCTTGGTGGGTATATAAGGTGTGCGATAGGCTGTCTGATCAGATATCACTCGTTGCCATCGTTAAAAGGGGCGATTTATCAGAGTTGCAAAAAGCAATGAATATTGGCTTTCATGTCAAGGGTGGCAGTATTTCTCAAACAGCGCAGTTTGTGAACTGTTCGCGTGCTGCTGTGGTGAAAGTGTATCGTGAGTGGATAAATGGTACCATTGGGAATAACCGACGTGGAAACTGCGGAGCACCACGTGCCATTGATGTGAGAGGTGAATGTTGGCTACGAAGGTGCGCAAGGGCCAAACGACACACTACAGTGGAGCAGCTCACAGTGAAAATCAACCAGGGGGCTACCAGACGTGTGTCTAAAACAACAGTTCAGTGAACCCTACTGCACATGGAGCTCCGAAGCAGACGGGTGGTCACTGCTCCTATGCTAACAAAGGTGCATCGGAAATCGGAGTATCGGATTTGGACCACCGAAGATTGGCAAAGGGTTGCCTTCTCTGATGAGTCACGTTTCTCCTTCATCGAAAGGATGGACGTTGGCGGGTCAGGTGAGACACATCAGAGAACAAACACCCTGCAACCATTGCATGCATAATTTACCAATTTGTTTGCAAACTCACTTCTGTGTAACAGTAAATGTGATTGGTCAAAGCTATCACTGAAACTACAGCCTTAAGACTCATTTAGTGATAGACACACCCCTTAGACTCATTCACTACAAAGTAATATTTCCGTCAAAACAGCTAGACAGGACACTAAGAGACTAGAGACCTCATTTAATAGAATCCTCTAATGAGAACGTTTTGTAATAAAACATTGGTTATAGCTTAAAAAACTGCTACAGTCAAAACAGTGATCCAAAATTCTTTAACAGAGAAGTGAAAGACTGATATCAAATGATGGGTAGCCCTGGTTTAGTAGAAATCAGGGAGACAGCGCTATTCAGGTCAGTTAATCATTTCACCTTATATGACCTAATGACAGGTCCTCTTTAACCCTATAGGAGTTAGGCTTTAGTTCTGTTGCTAATAATTGCTGGAATATTGATTATTACTATAAGGATGCAGTCACAAGTGGAACATTTGCCTTGTATTTCTGCAACGTAAACGTCGGTACACATCTGCGCTTGCCATTCCGTTATTCTCTTCTGTCAGAGGAGCTGTACAAAGGAATAACCGGAAGTGCCGGTTCTGTTGCACCACGGACACCACCGGCGGCCAACGAATACAATGGGTTTCATCAGCTTTCTGCCAGGGTGTCCATCGTTTTACTGGAAACAATAGCGCAGCATGCTGAGCTTCAGTTTCTGGTAATCTCGGCCGCATCGGCGATGGAGGTCCCTAACGGAGCCTTTAACGCAGGTGTGAAGCGGTTCTAAAAATACGCTGAGGAAAGCTTTTCAATGCAAGCCTATAGGAAAATTATTACGCAACTCCAGAAATGAAGAAATCTGTTGCGGAAAATTTTTACAGTTTTTAGTAAAAAAAAAAAGTTCAAATATGTTGCGGAAATACAAGGCAAATATTTCACGTCTGACTGCATCCTAAGACAGCAATCAAAGCCATTTTGAATAAATGACCTCCAGGTGGGTTATGGTTATGCTATGGGGGCAGATGCAATGGAGAGAGCTTTTTATTGACAGTGCTTTAGATGTAATATAAGGAGTATATTAAGAAAATAAATTCAGGCCTTGAAATACTTGCACTTTCACAGCAGATGCACTTAAAACATTAATCCAGTGATAAATTATTGCCTATTTAATCATCATCTCTGTATAGGCTTCTTATGCGAAGAATTCTACTCCTTGCTACTTTCATCTCCCGGCTGAGGGCTGTAAACAAAAACAATGGAAAGTTGATCTGCCAGTAATGTTGTATAATGGCAGCCAAGAACACCATTACTTTATATTATTATTACTTGTAGACATTACCAAGGACACCCTACTGAATCATTAAAGGAACTACAATGTGTTTTACTAAGTATGTATTCACCTCTCACAATCCTGTCTACTACAGTATTTATTTTATTTATGTGTTTATTAGAAATACCTAAAGACTTCATAATGTATTTGCATTATGCATGCTGCATTGAACTAGGCATATGATTTAACTTTGGCAGCTGAGTAAATCTTTTTTTAATCACATAATGAGTCATAAGGAAGTTTAATAAAGAATTATTTTATTATGTAACATTTACGATAACTGCAAATTATTACATTAGAAGACAAAAGTAACAAATTGAATGTAACGGTTCATGGTTGGTGGAACCTTCCTATGTGATCTCCATTTGACTAATTATGTGACTAAAATTGGTGCCTCAAAAAAGCATCAATGAGGAGAGGCAAAAAACAAAAACATTTAGTCAATTAGGCTAAAATTGGCTGTCATTAAAGGGTTAGTAAATATAATGTATTTAGTTTACTTTCAAGTAATTTATTTTCGTTTTAAAATTCATGAGACTTTTTTGATGTAAGGATAGAATATACATATAGAAAATCCAAAGGGGTAAATACTTTTTACCGACACTGGGGGTAATTTATCAATTGTGTCGTAGGTTCAATTTACTAGATGGCAAAAATGGTGCAAATTGAGGCAAATTCATCAGTCGGTATAACTCGCTAGTCATGTTAGACACACTTCTCTTTCTTATGCCACCTCGTGGCTGGTGTACAGGTACACTGTATTATGCCCCAAAAAAGGACATAGGTCTTTAATAAAAACAAATTTTATAAAACCAATTTTCTAGACTGTTTTCAAAAATATAGAGGTAGGCTAAAAAGTATCTAAAATGCATAATAAAATTGTCACAAACATCTATTAATAATTTTTGTTTTAAGACATCTTGTAATTCTGGTGCACTGCGCACTCGAGTATTGGACTAGTATTTTGTTGTCATACAACATGTTCCAAATTCCTCAACTGTTGATGAATATAGTGCTGGCTAAAAACGATGCCGGGTCAATAAAATTATTGACAAATGAGTCGCAAATGTGTCAAAAGAACTTCCAATGTATTTACAGCAAAATAATTTGATTTTGGATATAGAAGTGTTTTGATATATTATGTACTACCTCCCCTCCTTCTACAGCAGAGCAGGTTCAATTTTAATTCTCCTTGACTTCATCTACAGTGAACACCAACTGCCCCCACGTCTGAGGGTAAAAGTACAGTGGAGTCCAGCCTCATCAACTGCTGAACCCCATAACTAGGGTCAGACTGGCCCACCAAAATACCAGAGGACCCTCTGGCGGGCCCAGGCTTTGCTCAATAATGGGCCCTAAGGTCCAGCAGCAGGCAATCCCATTTGGAGCTGACTTTGTATCCAATCACTTGCCAAAGGGGTCTATTTCTAATGAGCTGATTCACAAATAACCTATTTAGACCTTATTAATGATATTTCCTGCGTGAGCAATGATAATAACAAAGGATAAATGTGCACATGTTCTATATAGACAGATGGTGGCCCTCAAAATAATTTCCTCTGTTGGGGCCATGGATTATTGTTTGATGCTGCCCAAAGCAACTACAATATCTGTTACACATGATCCAGAACTATAATAATGTGATTATTCAACCCAAAATATTTCTCTATCTTTCTTAATCTACATGGTCCCTAGAAAAACGTTCTCTTAGAACCGAAAATTTGGCTACAAAGGGTGATTGATATTTAGTCTATTTATTATACTGATATAACTGCACCCAAAACATTTCTTGTGGAGAAAGCCATTACATTTACCCAGTGATTGGTAGTGATTGACAGGTGGTGCTTGTGACGATGTTGTTGCATTTCCCAAGCAGCCGCTGCCATTGTATAAGAGTTGAAGAACAAGTATAATGTAAGTAGAAGACTGCTATAGAGAAAAACAAATTAACAGTTAAAATATACGTAGTTACAACCCCAAATATTTTTCTCATTTACTGTTTTACTGCCTGAATCAGCTTAAGCCCAAGTCCTGTGTCACCTCCACCACAGTTCCTCATATACTGGCATGTGCCACCAACTGGATACTACTCTATGAACCACAACCTGGGGACACCCTATAGTCCACACTTTGTGAGGAATAAAGGTGACTACCAGTGCTCAGTCCACACTCCAGTTTAACTGTTCGTGGCACATAGGATTCACTGCCAGGTCCACTATAGTTGTACTTACTTGGAATCCGCTGTTCTGTAGTTCAACTGGACTTCCATTGAAGAGCACCCATCTCCAACAATACTGGTCATGTAATAGGGTTGATTAGAAGTAACAGTTAATAGGATTGTTATGACTCTATGGTTCAACATTGTTGTCCATGGTTTGCCAGGGTTCAACTTATTTTAATCACTGAAATTATTTGAAACTTGTCCAGTCTTGGTAAAAAAAAACAAAAAAAAACGATATAAATATACCATAGATCTTTTATACATACACTTAGAGATTTAACATGTGAACATGTGCTTTACCATGATTATAGGGTTTTATTTTTTCATAAAGGAATTATTCAAATAAGAACTGTAAAAGGTCATGGAGCAGTAGAATATTGTCATCTCCACACAGATTAAATGTAGAATATAGGGTGTAATTTCTCCTCAAAGTCATGGTAAAGTTCATGTTGGTTAAATAATCAGCATGATATTTAGGATAGAAGGTAGATAGAACGTATCTTGCAGTTAATACCATGACATGCAGATTTTTATCCATATGCCGAGCCCCATAAATTACAAGCTTAATGTTCTATATGTGTAGTTGGAAAACCACCTATAACCTATCTATACCAAAAGTATGTGGACAACCATCCTTATTATTGAGTTAAGGTGTTGAGTCACACCCTTTGCAAACAGTTGCATAAAATCAAGCACACAGCCTTGCAATCTCCATAGACAAACATTGGTAGTAATCGTACTGAAGAGCTCAGTGACTTTAATTGTGGCACTGTCATAGAACGCCTGTCTCGGCTGTGGGGTATGTGGAACCTCTAGACTGCTCCGCCATAGCGAAGAAGCAGCTGGTCAAACAATAGTCAATAACAGTCTCTCGGACAAGAATACCTGGGAGGATATACAGGCAGATGCTCGGGGTAGCAGACACGTGGCTCAGGTGATGCTTGATGTGGCAGATGACACCAGACGTTGCAGCTGATCCCAGGCGTGGCAGATGACACCTGACATGGCAAATGATACCAGATGTGGCAGAAGATACCAGACGGGGCAGAAGAGGCACAGACAGCTCCAACAATAAGCTTAGGATCAGGAACGAAACAAAGCAGCAGGATATGGGAAGCAGGAAATGGGAACTCTGGGAGCAGGATATAATTAAGGGTCCATTTGCATAGACGTACACAGGAATACTAACAACGCTCAGGCAAGAAGAGGAGGGGCAGAGCCCTATTTAAAGTCCAGGGTGTCACGGGGTTGGTTGGGAAACTTTAGACAGGTGCGCGCGCTGGCCCTTTAAGACTAGGAGTGCGCGAACGTGCACCCTACGGGAAACACGGAGAGCTGCAGCCGCGTGTGTCAACATCTCTGAGGAGGGAGATGCCAACATGAAGAAAAATTTGTGGTTGCTGGTAAGTGGGACATGCCGGTGGTCAGCGACCACGGGCATAACAACGCCACCTTTGCCACAAGTCAGTTCATTACATTTCTGATCTGTTAGATCTGCCCCAGTTACCTGTAAGTGCTATTATTGTGATGTATCCACATGTCTAGGAGTAATAATAATAGCTCAGCCACCAAACGGTAGACCATGCAAACTCACAGAACGGGGGCCCCCAATTGGTAAAGGCTGTGGCATGTAAAAATCACCTATCCTCTGTGAAATCACTCCCTACAGATTTTCAAACTGTCTCTCGAAGGGGCATCAGCACAAGAACTGTGCAGCCAAAGCTTCATGCAATGGGTTTCTTTGGTCGAGCAGCTGCAGACCACCCTAAGATCACCATAGAAGCATCGGCTGGAGTGGTGTAAAGCACGCCGCCACTAAACACTGGATCAGTGGAATCGTGTTCTCTGATGTGATGAATCACAATTCACTATTTCCCAGTCTGATGAACAAATATGGGTTTGGCAAATGCCAGGAGAACACTACATACTGAAAGGCATAATGCCTACTGTAAAATTAGAATTCTATAGCATACAAAGACATTTTACACAATTGTAGGCACTTTCCTGTCACAGAATGACTGTATCCCAGTGCACAAAGCGGGGTCCATAAAGAAATGATGTGACGAGTTTGGTGTGCAGAAAGTTGAGCAACCTGCACAGAGCCCTGACCTCAACCCCATTAAACACCTCTGGGATGAATGGGAACCCCAATTTCGAGTCTGATCTTCTCGTCCAAAATAAGTGCCTGACCTCACAAATGCTCTACTGGTTGAATGGGCACAAATTCCCACAGATGCACTCCAAAAAGCCTTCCTAGAAAAGTGGAGGAATTTCAAGCTGCTAAAAAGGGGCCCAACTCCATATTAACGTGCATGGTTTCGGAATTAGATGTAAAAAAAAGCTCATATAGCTGTGATGGTTAGGTGTCTGCATACTTTCGGCCATATAGGGTATATTTTAATTACCTTATACATGTAGGCACACAGAGTGATGGCAAATAGTATGATGACCTGCACCAACCTAAAAAATAACAGGGTTCCTGTCCTGTCTATCCTGGAGACATGGCCATATATACATAGTCATCTCACATAAAATTCAATGAGAATTATGGAAACCTTTTAATGAATGCACTTGAAAGATGATAACTTGATTCCAATGGACAGGGAAAAGTTGGGCCTCTGTCATTCTTGAGATTAATAGGGGTCCTAGGTGGATGACCCCCACAGATTTCACGTATATTCCAAGTCAATATATCATAATCTATAAATTAGGAAAAGAGGTAAATGTGTAAATTAAGATATATTACAAAGTGTTGGATTTCTGTATTTTAAACCTATTGGCCTCAAATTGTGTGAAGGTAAACTTGTGTTTTAACTGTATAAGAAGCTTAAAATAGTCACGTTCTTACAAAGGGTATTGTTCCTTTCAGATAACCGCTTTCTGCAATGTAATGCATGACATATTTCCCTAAAAGGGGATTCATCCACATATGACTCTTTTAAAAACGAATAAGCGTAGTTTGCTATATACTCTATGTAGCCATCTCTTGCACGTCTATTAATATCAAAAGATATCCACTGATTTCAATTTGGCACTTTTATAATAAGGCTTCTACCCTGCAGTGATGGGCTACTCCATCAGTGACCACTGTGGGTCATCCCACAGATGTATACCCCACTTTTAGTTTCTTAAACATACAACCTCATTAAAGGGAATCTTCCAGCAGTTTTGAGGGAAGGGGGAGGACATTGTAAACATACCTTTTGTCCCCATCTTGCATTATGTGATGCATCTTAAACAATGTTTAATTCCCCCTTGTGCTGCGATTGCAAGTGCCACTAAGGCAGGCACTTATTGCGCAGATGCTCCTCCACTGCATGCTACCAGTCCCTATGCTCTGAGTAACGGCTCGCTCTAGCAGAATCCTGATTGACCCCCTAGAGCTATCACTCAGAGCAGAGAGTGGAAACTTGCGACCACCATGTTGGGGGAATCAAATGTCAGTTTTAAAAAGTATGTTTACAATGTCCTCCCCTATATTGTTCTGTCGGCAGTTTTGAGGTCTCAAAACTGCTGACAGATTCCCTTTAAAGGAAATGTATATTCAGTAAATGTCCACTAGAGAAGACACAAGAGGCTGACACTTCCTGATTTTTGTAGCTCACTTGTCTGCTTTACTGTATAAACTGGGATAGGATGAACAGAGTCATCTCCTTATCATTACATGGGGTGGATTTAATGACAACTATATTGTACTGCTGAAGGCCTAGATAAGGTAGGATAGTAACATTATACATATATGGCTCTGTATGAACCTCCCATGTCACTGTCTGAGGGTGGGGGGTATACTCCATCACATCATAAGGTAATAATCTATGACATCTATCTGTGAATTAGCTCCCATTCAATTCAGCTGCCATAAAGAACACATACCCTGATGCATTGTCTATACAGATGAAATAGTAAGCAGTATAAAAAAAAAAAGCTAAAACATTTAAAAAAACCGAAATAAAGTATGACTTGTCTTTTACAGACATAAAGGGGTTATGTGGGGACCAAAAAGTATTAGCAGTGTAGTCACTGCAGTATGTGAGTACACTGCTAATATACATTCTGGCTCCCCGTCGCTCTGATTCTGAGATTTTCAAAGATTTTATAGCGCTGTCGGGGGACCGGAAGTCTAGTGGCACAGTCTTCTTTGATGACGATACGACTCTTCATCATGTGACCGGCCCTGCTGTACTCACTGTACTCGCTGTACTACTGCTAGTATATAGAGTACAGCGGGGCTGGTCACATGACGAAGAGTCGTATCGTTACCAAAGAAGGCTGTGCCACTAGACTCCCCGGGAAGCGCTACAAAAATCTATGAAAATCCCAGTGAGTAAACTGCTAATCATTTTTAGTCCCCACATCACCCCCTTAAATGAAACTTTAGTGAAATCTATTAAAGAAATTCCCTTGGCCTTAAACATAGAAATACTGGGTACGACCCGAGCAAATATGTTTGATCTTGACAATATTCATTATGTGTGAATGAACAAAATGAGCAGAGTCCTTAGAATCAGGATCAGACTAGGTAAAAAACATTTATGGAATGTGGCGCCTGCAATTGTAGCATGTAAACAGCGATGGGCTTTACTTTGCTACAATAAGAACATTATATTTCTATAAAAGTTGTTGATGAATAGCACAATATCCCTTTGTGTTGATGGTCAGTTCAGGCGATAGTGCCAATGATGAATAATAGGGATGTGCCTCTGATTGGGGGCTGAAATCTTTCCATGTAGTGTGGATCTAAAGCACAGTACAATTCCTGCATTACCAGCAGAAGCTGCTGTATATTCCACATCTCAGCAGGGAAAAATAAAGGGCTCCACTATCTCTTTAAACTACGTCTTGGGAACTGATACTGTAGAGAGAAACAGAATTTCTGGTGGTTTATATTTTGTCCTCTCAAGGCTCATTAGCACAGATGCTTGGAGGGTAAAACAAGATAAAGCTGGAGATTTAGACCCAGCCAAGAACGAGAACATAATGTTATAATATGTAGAGTTTAGTAATTTTGCCCACACAGCATAATAGGAGAAAAGATTATAAAATACAATCTTGGAAATGACTTAAATTGTATCAAAAGGGCCACTAAAGTGCAAAACAAAACGATGGGGCGTAATGGAAATAGTGGATATTCTTTATTTCTTTGCATAGCTTTAAAGTACTGGATGAGATAAACATTCCTACAAATGATACTTTTTGTGCTTTTTAACTGCAGACATAGTAGTGCTTAGTTTGTTTATGTAGCAAAGCTGAGCTTGTCAACTGGCATAACATATTTATTTATATATAACATTTACAGCCCCAACAGGGTTTCTCGCTCAGCTCACTAGTCTTGGCAAATCTGTCAATTAACGCAGTGATAAAACCCCCTTTGCTATACTTATGCATAACAAGACAGATTTGATAAGACGCAAGCAAATCTCTATAGGCATTAATGTCGGCCATATTGGTTATCATGCATTCATTATTTTCTCAGTTAATTAGTTTGCTACTATTAGAGGTTATGAAGGATATAGCCGGAAGAGCAGCTGGGAGACCCTACTACAGATAAGGTTTTATAGAAAATGGGACTATGGGTATCAAGCAAAGTAGGTGCCTCCCCACTTGCCATTTGTAGA
Organism: Rhinoderma darwinii; assembly: GCF_050947455.1. NCBI lineage: Eukaryota > Metazoa > Chordata > Amphibia > Anura > Rhinodermatidae > Rhinoderma > Rhinoderma darwinii. The sequence continues at coordinate 25,071,010 of NC_134697.1, forward strand.
CAGTTTTGCTCATCTTTTCAGCCCATATATTACTGCCATATAGTGCCAAGATAATACTTCAATATACAGCTGACAGAATACCCCCACATACCACCAAATACTATACAGTATCCAAATAATACTAACTAAAAAAAACGCCATAAAGTTCCCACATAGTACTGCAATTAATTTCCCAAATACCCGCCTACACGATAAATAATACTGAGTGGTTTTAGTTTAAACCTGGGGTTTCCATCCCCGGGGGCCCTCTAGTAAAAGGGAGCCCTGGGTAATTTCTCAGTTTGCCACCCCTAAAACTAGCCAACCCTTCAAAGTGTTCTGACATGATTGTACATCCGGCATCTATGATGCTGAACTTCGTGGGGTGTGTATGGTGGGGCATATTCTAAAGCCTTGGGCATCAGGAGAGCTTGTCCTGCCTATGCCTTCACATACCAGACCAAGGATTCTTCTGAAGCACCCCCAGAGTAAAGAAACTGCAACACAATTAAACACTCGTATGAAGACGGCATATCATCTAGTATACATTGTATTCCTGAACAGGGCACACACCAGTTGGGGGATACATTGCAGGCTACTGATCAATGACATGTTGTATTTAGCATTTCCCACCACTTTTTTTGACCCAAAAAATTGCGGAAATGTGGCATCAGTATGAAAGTCACTCTTTTTAATGCAATTATGCCAGAGAATTGGTGTAATTGCATTAGTAAGTATCCCTAAATGTACAAAGGATCCTCATCTTTAAGATGGCTTCAAAACCACAAAAAAGGCCATACTTACTAAGTGGGTGGGTGAAAACCCGTTCACAGCAGGACGCAGTCAGGTAAAAAAATGCTGCAGAAGGAGGGTGCATTAAATAGTGTTAGCCCCTCCCACTAGGCACTGGGGACCCTTAACGCTGAGTTGCGAGCTTTGCGTATTTTCGCCAAAATAACAACTAATACCCCATGTTTCATGGATATTTTTACTATGTATACTTTTTTTCAGGACGCAGCCAGTTCTTATATGCTGGGAGGGCATGTGATGTGCTGGCATTTGGTTTGGCATGCAGAGCAGCCCGCCTTAGCTAACAGTAGCGGCTTTACAAATAGGCTGTGATTCGGCAAGATATGCTATGCCTGATGACTGGCACATTATCCCTCCATGTATTACACATAGTACTGACACCCCATGTACTATTCACAGCACTGACCCCTATTCATCACACATTCATTTTTTATTACATTATTATATAGTTCTGACACTTCCATACATACACATTTCTTTTATACCATATATTCACACCCTAGTACTACACTGACACTCATTTATCACACACTTGTGAGCAGGGCCGCCATCAGGGGGGTATTAGGGGTAGTGGTGTGAGGGGCCCGGCCAAACCTAATTGAAAGGGGGGCCCGGCAACTGCCTCGACATTCTTTTGGTAGGAAAAAACGGGCCCCTGCAATGGGGCCCGTTTTTTTCACCAAAAGAATGTCGTGACCTGCTGCTGCTGCGGGCCCCCTCCCCTCGTCATGGGGGGCCGTCAAACCGTCCGCCCGCGCGCGCGCACCCGATCGCGCGCACAAGGAAACTCCCGCGCGTGCGCACTCGCGAGCGCGCATCCACGAACGCCCGCACTGGAGACCGCCCGCGCGCGCACCCGCGATCGAAGCGCACGCAGCCGCGGACACACATGGACAAAACTTACCTGGAGCCTGGCTGGAGGTGAAGGACTGGACGTCTGGACCGAAGACCTCCCCTGGAAGACATCGCCGGAAGAGGACTGGAGTGGGAGCAGCTCTTCTGACACAGTGAGTAAATTATCTCAAAGTGTTGTTTATGTATGGCCCTGTTCACACAGTATTTTGCAGGCAAAAAAAAATCTGCCTCAAAATTCCATAAAGAATTTTGAGGCAGATTTTGACCTGCCCACACTATCTTGCCGCGTTTTTTTGCTGCGTTTTTTGCTCGCGGCGATTGAGGACAGCAGACAAAAAACGCAGCGAAAAATGCATTTTCTGCCTCCCATTGATTTCGATGGCAGGTCAGCCAGGGCAGGCCAGCTTAAAAAAATACAAAACTTTTGTGTTAGGGCCTGTTCACATCACCGTTCGCTTCCGTTCCGGGGTTCCGTCTGAGGTTTCCGTCGGGTGAACCCCGCAACGGAAAGTGAAAGTGATAGCACAGCTTCCGTTTCCATCACCATTAGCGCAGTCGACTGCGCTATTAATTCCGTCCGAAAACCAGCCGGAATGGTGACGAACCACCGCTCCGGGGTTCCGTCTGAGGTTTCTGTCGGGTGAACCCCGCAACGGAAAGTGAAAGTGACAGCACAGCTTCCGTTTCAGTCACCATTGATCTCAATGGTGACGGAAACATCGCTAATGGTTTCCGTTCGTCACCATTCCGGCTGGTTTTCGGACGGAATCAATAGCGCAGTCGACTGCGCTAATGGTGATGGAAACGGAAGCTGTGCTATCACTTTCACTTTCCGTTGCGGGGTTCACCCGACAGAAACCTCAGAAGGAACCCCGGAGCGGAAGCGAACAGTGATGTGAACAGGCCCTAACACAAAAGTTTTGTATTTTTTTAAGCTGGTTCACAAAAAAAAATAATTCCAAATTCTACTGGACCAATTGCCTATTTAGAGAGCGGCAGCAGCTCCAGGAGCGACATCATAAGGGACACACTAGGCGGATATGCTGAGTAAAACTACACAGCTTATCCGCCCCGGTAGCCGCAGGGAATTCCGCCAGCAAAACCGCACCAAATAGTGGCGCAGGTTTCGTGAGACATGTCCGCTGCGGGAATCCTGCAGGGAAAAAAAAGTTTAGACTTACCCCGGCCGTAGTTTAGGTGACGCATCTCTCTCTTCTGAACGTAGCCCCGCCTCCTGGGATGACGCTGTAGACCATGTGACTGCGGCAGCAGTCACATGGGATGAAACATCATGACAGGAGGCCGAGCTGCGCTAAGAATAGAGGATCGCGTCACCAGGACTACGGCCGGGGCAAGTCTAAACTTTTTTATAAATTTAAAAGAGTGCCTTTTTTTTTTTTTCTCATTTGTGATTTTTGCGGCAGAACCGCAGCATTTCTGCAACAGAGGAGCAGCGATTCCACAGAATATACATTGACATGCGACTTAAAAAGCCAAAAAGCCACACTGCAGGTCCATTATTTTTGCAGCGTGTGGATGAGATTTGTTCAAATCTCATCCACTCTGCTGCGACTGTAATACGCTGCGGATTTTCCACAATAAAATGTGTTGCATAAAATCCGCAGTGTTCATGCCTAGTGTGTTCCTACCCTAAGGCCGGATTTACACAAGCGTGTGCTTTTTGCGCGCGCAAAAACGTGGCGTTTTGCGCTTGCAAAAGGTCCATAACAGCTCCGTGTGTCAGCAGCGTATGATGCGCGGCTGCGTGATTTTCCCGCAGCCGCCATCATTATGACACTCTGTTTGTATGTTTGTAGCACGTGGTGCTTTTCTGTTTTCATTCATAGTTTATACGGCTGCGGAAGTGCTGGGCGTGATTTTCACGCACCCATTGACTTCAATGGGTGCGTGATGCGCGAACAATGCACAAATATCGGACATGTCGTGAGTTTTACGCAGCGGACTCGCGCTGCGTGAAAATCACTGACAGTCTGCACGGCCCCATAGAGTAACATAGGTCCGTGCGAGGCGCGTGAAAATCACGCACGTTGCACGGATGTATTACACGTTTGAATAAGCCCTAACAATAAGGCCCAGTTCACAGAGTTTTTGGGCCTTGATATTGACTCGGACACTGCGTCAGAATCAGCACCAAAAAACGTCCAAAACCGCCTCCCATTGATTTAATCTGAAATCAATGGGAGCCAGTCGCGGAAAAAAGAAAAAGCAGCACGTCCTTTCTTGCCGTGGTTCCGCCTCTGACCTGCCATCGAAATCAATGGGAGGCAGAAAATGCATTTTTCGCTGCGTTTTCTGTCTGCTGTCCTCAATCGCCGCAGGCAAAAAACGCGGCAAGATAGTGTGGGCAGGTCAAAATCTGCCTCAAAATTCGGTGCGCGGTTCCAGGCGGTCGCCGGTGCGCATGCGCGGGAGTTTGCGGGTGCGCGTGATCGGTCGCACGGGCGGCGGTGTTTGACGGCCCCCATGCTACCCAGGGCCGCCATCAGGGGGGTATTAGGGGTACTGATGTGAGAGGCCCGGCCAAACCTAATTGAAAGGGGGGCCCGCAGCTCATGACATTCTTTTGGTGAAAAAAACGGGCCCCATTGCAGGGGCCTGTTTTTTTTCTACCAAAGGCAAGTCGCGGCAGTTTGCCGGGCCCCCCTTTCAATTAGGTTTGGCCGGGCCCCCCTTTCAATTAGGTTTGGCCGGGCCTCTCACATCAGTACCCCTAATACCCCCCCTGATGGCGGCCCTGGGTACCATGATATAGTACTGGACGGAGTACCGTTAACAGGCGGTGCCACGGTAGGGGGGCCCAGAAAATGTAGCTGTAGGGGGCCCTGAAATTCCTGATGGCGGCCCTGCTTGTGAGCACTTAGTTCGCCACTCCCCTCAAGACTAGTGGGGGGGCTAACACTATTTAATGCACCCTCCTTCTGCAGCATTTTTTGACCTGACTGCGTCCTGCTGGGAACGGGTTTTCACCCACCCACCTACCTAGTAAGTATGGCCTTGTTTGTGGTTTTGAAGTTATCTATGTCCCATTTTTTTCTGCTGGTATCTTTAAGATGGCTGTCTATTAAACATTATTTTTTAACACATGGACGGCCCCTTTAAACACACAGTCAAGAACAAAACTACCACGGTAGAAGACATAATACATCCGCTATGAGACCAAGCACCCGGCGGGAGAGCATGACTGGTAAAGTAGGGAGGTACGGGATCAGTGTGAAAGATGAAGGCGATATAGAAATTGAAATAATAATCATAAGCTTTCCATTTCTTTGACTCCATTTCTTAGGGTGATCATGGTGGAGGGGGTCCCCAATTTTGTATAAAGCCCCATGACTATCTGTTATTTCCTTGCACTCAAGTGTTTTGTGCTTTGCTATTGTACATAACATGTATTTTCATTGTAATGTAGGATGCTAGAATTCTATTTCTTGTTACGGTTTTGGGTTAACAGTGCTTTTTGTCTTGAGTCCCTATGCCTCCCAGGGCACTATTGTTGCGGGATACAACTAGGGAACAGTTTTAGGAGGTGAAGTGCCAGGAGCTGTATACACTACAAACAGCATGAAAAACAATAAAGTCCCCACAGTCACAATCTGGTAACTATGATTAACGTTTATCTTGAAATACAGGAGCGACAGATTTTTTTCGTGTGAAGTATTTTGTAAAGAGAAAAGAAAACAAAAAAGACGTACTCAATATTTTGGAAGCAATCAGAAATGTTTCATCTTGATAATAATTACAGTATAAATCCATTTAATCAGAATAAGTCTTCAGGGTGAACACAACAGGGCATATTGATCAAGGTAAATGCGCCAAAAAAAACCATTCTGTTTCCTCCAGATTTCTCTTCATGTGACTAGCAAGTCTCAAATGAAAAGACATGTTAATTAAAAGTTCAGTTCAGGGTTAGAAATAAAAGGATTTGCTTTCTTCCCAGAAACAGCGCCACTCTTGTCTATGGTGTGTGTCTGGTATTACAACTCATCTCCATTTAATTAAATTAGCAAATTCGTTGACTATTAACAAGGAAGAATAAATTGCATTAAACTGCACACTTGTTTCTCACATGCTTGGGACAAGGCTGATTTTGACAGGGGAAGTTGCTGTCGGTTACTGCAGGGAAATGCAGTATTTCATGCGTCTATTCGAATGAATGGCTGACCATGTAACACATGGAGGGCCCAAGTACATCAGAGCCGACGGTGGTTAGTATTGTATGCCCTAATATGCTATACATGTGTAGGAGTTGTCTTTCTGCAAGAAATTCTAATTCTATGGGGACATAAGGAGATAGCCGGCTGAGGGACTCCTCTGGCACTGCTTATCTGGGGGATTAGGAAGAATTCAACCTGTCTGATCTATGTTTTACCTAACATCAGCAACCGTCTGCCAGCCTCAGAGACACTAAACTGTGATCAGATTACAACAAAATTGGCAGAATGCAACTAAGGCTAATCTAATGTTGCCTACAGGGGCGAGCGAAGGGGTGTAGAGGTAGCTGTCGCACCAAGGCCCTGGTGTTCCTCTGTCACATAAGACACCATGGATTAACAAGATATTCATATAATGAAAAAATAAATAAGCAAAAGAGAAAAAAATACATACATAAATGTGAAAAAAACGGAAAAATTAAAAATAACATTTATACACACACTATATAAACAAAAAGTATTGGGACACTGCTCTCAATCATTGAATTCAGGTGTTTCATTCAGTGCCATTACCACAGGTATATAAAATCCAGCACTAGCCATGCAGTCGCCTTTACAAACATTTGTGATAGAATAGGTTGTTGTAAAGATTCCGTCAGTTCATGAAATTTCTTCCCTTCTAGATGTATCACAACTGTGAGTGGAATTATTGTAAAGTGAAAGTGTTTAGGAACCACAGAAATTTAGTCACGAAAAGTTACAGAGTGGAGTCGCCGAGTGCTGAGGTGCATAGTATAAACCTCCTCCTTAATATCAGCACTAAAAAACTGTCCCCCGGGAGCTTCACGGCATGTGGGCCGAGCAGCTGCATGCCAGCCTTACATCACCAAGCACAATGCCAAGCGTCAGATAAAGTGGTGTAATTCACGCCGGCACTGGACTCTAGAGCAGTGGAAACGTGTTCTGTGGAGTGATGGATCACGCTTCCCTATCTGGCGGTCTGATGGACGGGTCTCGGTTTGGTGAATGCCAGGAGAACGTTACCTGCCTGACTGCATTGTGCCAACTGTAAAGTTTGGTGGAGGAGGGATAATGCTATGGGGATGTTTTTCCAGGGCTTGGCCTAGGTCTCTTAGTTCCAGTGAAGGGAAATCTTAATTCTTCCGCATATCAAGACATATTGGACAATTGTAGCTTCCAATTTTGTGGGAACAGTTTGGCTTTCGGCCCTTTTCTGTTCCAGCATGACTGCGCCCCAGTGCACAAAGAAAGGTCCATAAAGACATGGTTGGGTGAGCTTGATGTGGAAGAACTTGACTGGCCGCACAGGGCCCTGACCTCAACCCCACTGAACACCTTTGGGATGAACTAGAACGGAGATTGCAAGCCAGGCTCCCTCCTCCAACATCAGTGTCTGACCTCACAAATGCTCTTCTGGCTGAATGGTCAAAAATTCCCACAGACAAACTCCTAAATCTTGTAGAAATCTTTCCCAGAAGAGTGGAAAATGTTTTAGCTGCAAATGGGGGATCAACTCCATATTAGTGGATATGGATTTAGAATGGGATGTCATAAAAGCTCCTGTAGGTGTAATGTGTAGGTGTCCCAATACTTTTAGAAATATAATGTATATCAATACAATGTAAGTGGAAGCTTCCAATAGTCCTTCGAAGAAAGATAATTTCTCTAGTATAGATTTACACTATACATTTTCATAATCATAATGTAATGACAGGGGGGTAGGGAAACAGACAGTGAGCCCTAATCTACACACCACTCAGTCCCTGCCTACTTGCAACGACCCGCCCTAGGCGACGGGGTACAACTGGGCGACGGTTCCTACGCTCAGTAGGTGCACGACAGACAAACGGACAAGGGGACACAAGCAAAGGGAAATGGGGCAGTTGCCCACGGCAACACCGTGAGCAACAAGAGAGGTGAACGAGCCGAGTCAAACCAAACCAGGAATGTACGAGGTACCAAACGCAGAGCAGGAGAGTAGTCAGAAAGCCGGGGTCAGTATGAAGCAAGGTCAAATAGCTAGGAGCTGCAGCAAGGCCAGGAAACCACACGAGAAGAATCACAAGCAAAGGAGGAACAGGAAAGGCAGGTATAAATAGACAGAGGGCGGAACTAGCTCCCGTCTGGCCAGGCTGCGATAGGCTCTCCCACTCCTAAGCCTGCCATCCTGAGTGGTGGAAGATGGAGTCAGTCTCAGAGACATAGAACCAGGTGCAGACTGATTACCCATGGGCGTATACACAGAAGTGCCTGGCAGATCCTTTACACATAATGCATGTTTATGGGGAGTTTGAGGGAGAAATGTCCATATTTTTTGGTGTTTTGAGTTCTGGTTAATGTTATTTTTATGTATCTCTTTAAAAGAATGCTATGATTTGAAGGCAGCACATTTTTATCTTTGTAACAAAAGCTCCTATCAGACATATTAGCATGACTCTCAAATTACAGTATCTGGCAAGGTAACAAGTGTACTTAGAATGTGTATATTCCGAACAATGACTTTATTTTACCGACTGTCATGAACAAAAACATAACATTAGGAACATCAACATGTCCACAGAACTCACATCATTTACTGCATTGTCTTATGTTTTCCTTTTTGAAATACCGTCGAAAAATCACCATAGCAACAACATGAGCCACAAGTCCTGCCAATAGACGCCAAAACAAAAAAAGACCTTGAGGATTATAACAGGAATTGTTAAATATTTTATTTTATCTTCATTGGTACAACATCTAGCAACTTGGTAAATGGATACTCTAACATCTATGCAAGAGCTCTGTCTGGTGGCTGAGGCTCTTCAAGGGGTTTCCAAAAGTAGAGCGTTCCCTTAATTTGAAAGAATTATTTTGCAGCAGTTTATAACTCCTTCCACGATGGAAGGAGTTATAAACTGCTGCAAAATAATTCTGTCAAATTAAGGGAAAGCTCCACTTTTGGAAGAGCCTCAGCCACCAGACAGAGCTCTACTATATATTAGGGCACATAGGGATCAATTAGAAACAATAGGAACAATTATAAGCCATGCACCCAAAATATAAATGTGCATGCTTATATATATGGCCACCCTTACACAAATTGCTAGTTTTGAAAACAGGAACAGCATGGGAGCGTCATTGGCTTCACAACGACATGGTGTTGCCCATGAGGTGCACAAAAGTCTTCAATGTTTACCTATGGGGAGAAAAGTTGAAACCAATCTTGTGACTTTTCTCTTAGGTCTCGTTCACACTTGCTTCACTGTTTTAGCGGCCGTTTTTGACGGATCCGTGTTTCTGTTTTGTTGTCCGTGTGGCTTCCGTGTGCACTCCGTGTTTCCTTTTCCGAGCGCTGAGCATGGTACTGTCCAGGGTGCTGAAAGAGCAGGGTTGTTCAGCGCTAGTCACTGTTCAGGGTGCTGAAAGAGTTAATGGGCTGCACTGATCGGCGGTAACTCTTTCAGCACCCTGGACAGTGACTAGCGCTGAAGAATGACCATGCTCGGCGCTCGCAAAATACAATTTTAATGAAATTTAAAAAAAAAAATCAGTTCATACTTACCCAAAACTCCCTGCATTTTCCTCCTGTCCGGCCTCCTGGGATGATGTTTCATCTCATGTCACCCCTGCAGCCAATCAGAGGCTGTAGTGGCGGTCACACAGGACTGGATGACGTCAGAAGGCGGCCTCCAGGGTTGACGCTTCATCCCACGTGAACGCCAATCACAGGCTGCAGCGGCCACATGGACTGCCGCGTGGAGGAAGAAGAGGGACTCGTCACCAAGATATTGACCGGGGTATGTATGAACTGCTTTTTATTTTATTTTTATCAGCAGCCTCTTCCCTCTATGAGTGCTGGATAGAGATAAGTGGCTGCCGATTAGTGTAATATCTTTAATGTACTTCTGCCCGCCCGGCCGTTGCTAGGCAACGGCTCCGTCACACACGGACGGCACACATATGCCTTCCGTGTGCCTTCAGTTTTTTTGACGGCCCCATTGACTTGCATGGGCCTCACGGTCACGGAATCTCGGACCAAAGTTGGACATGCTCTACTTTGGTCGGAACGGAGCAACGGGACCGTCAAAAAAACTGAAGTGTGCATGGCCCCATTGAAATGAATGGGTCAGGGTGCTAGCCGTCAGAAAAACGGCTAGCACCCTGGAGAAAAAGACTGAAGTGGGCATGAAGCCTTAGGGCTCCTTCACACAAACATGAATCTCGTCAGTGTGATGGCCGTTAAAACAACGGCCGTCACACGGACCCATGCATGTCCATGGGGCCGTTCACACGACCGTTGTTTCAACGGAGCGTGTGAACGCTCCATTGAAAAATAGGACATATCTTATTTTACGAATCCCTCTATAGACTGTAGTCTGTGGGGGATCCATGACAACGTGTCCCGCACAGGTCCACCTCGGACGTGGAAAACTGCAGTTTTTCACACCTGAGGTGGGCTACGTTCGTGTGAATGTAGTCTTAAAGTCGTGATTTATCACAAATTTGTCACTGCTCATGGAGTCCTTATGTCATGATGTTGCACCAGAATGCAATGGTGTGTTAGGCCATGTTCAGGTGTAACGGAAAATTTCCGCTGTCGATTGTGCACCAAATCTGCGGCAATTACGCAATCTGCAGCAAAACGTGCATATTTTACAGTTAATTCACATGTGGCGGATATCAAAGCGTACTTGCAGCACATTTCAGCCATTGCATTGCAAAGGCTGAAATCTGCAGTGAAAATCCGCTGCTTCTCCACAACAGACTGTGCATGCCGCGGAGTGTAATTTCCGCACCGCAGCCCAAATTCTGCACTGTTATTTTCTGCAACGTCTAAAGTAAGTTACCTTAAAAGCTAAAGAAACCAAAGGAAAAAAAGACGACTGCGGATTTCCTCTGTGGCTTGTCCGCAGTGGAGTTCCGCCACTTCTGAATGTGCCCTAATGATGCATTAGACAAACTGAATCAACCGGTATGTTATCCAGCCACTACAGGGGGTACTGTATGTAGCTTATAGCTCCAGCCTTAGGCCACATTCACATGAACGTGGCCCACCTCGGACGTGAAAAACTACTGTTTTCCACATCCGAGGTGGACCCGTGCGGGACGGGTTGTCACAGATCCCCCATAGACTACAGTCTATGGAGGGATGTGTGACACGCAGGAAAATAGGACATGTCCTATTTTTTAACGGAGCGTTCACATGCTCCGTTGAAACAACTGTCACGTGAACGGCGCCATTGAAATGCATGGTTCCGTGTGACAGCCGTCACACGGCCGAGATTTACGTTCGTGTGAATGAGCCCTTAGTCTAATCTGAAATATGATAATAAATAACAATCTAAGGATGAGCAATGATCTATATAATTATGCTACTATCCTTGGGAGATGCTTACCTGCTCTTTATATCCTTTGGTGCATTTTTGCATTGCTCTTTTATGGTGCAGCTGTGATCAGTGACTCCAGCTTAGTTGCAATGTCTATTAATGTCTGAAGTATTCTGGAATCCACCTCCTGTCTCATCATAAACATTCATTAAACTGCAGCTCTGCTTTTTCAGATTGGCTTCTGTATATAAGCACATACCCACCACAAGCCCAGCAGGAAATATAGTAAATGTATGGAAAATAGAATGATGAAAGACGGCAACCGACAACACAAACAATGAGTAAAAGAGCAGAACACACAAAAATGCAAGCTGTTAACAGATAAAAGACAATAGTATGATGGTACCTTACACGTGAATGAAAAAAAAAGTTTATTGGCCCCGAGTTTGCGGTTTTCGGTTGGGTTTATTTATCTTTTTTAATTTTTGGAGTGTGGAAGTCTAATCAGATGGTTATACAATTGGTTATGCAATATAATTAATTACTTTTGTGGGAAAACCCCTTTAAACTAATATGCCACCGTTCAGTTTAAAGGGACCCTTTGTGACTATAAGTTGCAAAACAGAGACGTTCACATTTACATGGGCTTGTTTATTTCAGCGTCATTTTATGTGCAGAATTTTTCTGAATCTTGGTTATTTCTCCTCCCTGCAAAAAAGGATAAAAAACGCGGATGTGGTCAGCGCTATCCTAATTGATTGTGTTCATTCACCTAGGACAGCGCTGACCACATCAGAGTTTTTTCTCCTTTTTTACATTTATCTACCAACGGAGCCTGAGAGCTCGAGAACGGATTTTTAACAGCAGTCCTTCATATATACCACAGATATGCACTCCAGGGTGTTGTGCCCCCAGTACAACACCAAAAGGTGAGCAGATTTGTCAATCTCGTCTTGTGCTCCCATCCATCTCCACAGTTGATGTGCTATGTGCGCCTGTCTTGTTTTTGTAATTATCTCTAGTATTTCTCCTCCCTGCACAGTTTGATGAGTAAAATGTAAATGTGGGTTGTATTATTTGGCAGCATGATGATAAAGACCCAAACACTAAGGAACAAACATGTCACCAGTGTACACCAGGAGTGGCCAAATTTTCAAAGATAGGTACATGTGGCATGCGAAAGACCTTTTTTCAGATGTCCAATTATCCAAAAGAGAAACAACTTGTGCGGCAGCAATTTTTCAAAAAAAATTAAGCCACGCCTTTAACTCCACCCAAACCCTGTTCATACACACCCAGTTCCCGTTGTGCCCCCACACAGTATCATGCTCCCATAGTGCCCCCACACAGTATCACGTACCCCTATATTGCCCCTCTCACACAATATCATGCCCTCATAGGACCCCACACAATTCCATGGCCCCATAGTGTCTCGTAAAAAATATCATGCCCCCAAAGTGCTCCCACACAATGCCATGCCCCCATAGGGCCTCCACACGGTATCATGCACCCACAGTGCCCCCGACAAAGTATGAAGTCCCTATAGTGCCCCCTACACAGTATAATTCCCCCATAGTGCCCCCTCACAAAATATAATGCCCTTATAATGCCTTCTCACACAGTATTACACATAGTGCCCCCCATACAGTATACCCCCATAATACCTCTCCACAGAGTATAATACCCCCATTGTGCCTCCCCACAAAGTATAATGCACCTAAAGTGCCCCCAACAGTATAATGCCCCCATAGAGCCCCTTACAAAGTATCAGGCTCCCAGAGTGCCCCCACACATTATACTGCCCCTACAGTGCCAGCCACAAATTATAATGCCGCCATATTGCCTCCCCACGCAATATAATGCCCCCATAGTGCCCCCACACAATATAATGCCCCCATTATGCCACACAAAGTATAATGCCCCCATAGTGCCCTCCCACATAGCATAATGCCCCCATAGTGCCTCCTAAAAATAATAAAATAAATACTCACCTAGCCCCATTCCCACAACGAATAGAGGAGATCCTTCTGCACGTCTCCTCAGGTCTATGGCTCAGTGCATTGCGCCCGCCTGCACCAAGCCATTCACGGCAGGCATCACATACTGAATGGTGGAGCAGGGAGCAGATGACTCCCTGCTCCACCAATGTATTCGATTGTATCTGCGTTCTGATGACATGCCACCAGCCTCCCGGGACAGCGGGACATTACACAGAATACTGGACTGTGCCGCTGGATCCGGGGCAGTTGGGAGACATGACCACAGTTAGTTATTTATTGCACTTACATTACTGCCATGCCTACTTCTAACATTACTGTGCTGCTTCTCTGCTTGAGTGTATTAATAAGTGTATAGCACTGTTATTAAATTATGTATGGAGCTACAGTATTATTCGGTCATTGCATGATGGTATGATTTGAGCACTGCATGGTGGTATTTACGTAGGCATTGTATGGCACTGCTACCTAGGCACTCTACAGTGTATTATTTGTTTACAGTATATGGTGATGGCAGAACTGTATAGTATTAGTATTGTTATTTAGACCACTGTATGGAAGTGTTAATTGACCAACATATGGCACCTCATGGTGCTTTTAATTATGCAATCTTCGCTATAGTTAAACACTACATGATAAAAAACCATATGAGGTAGAGGGGCATCAACAGAAGGTACCGCACAGGGCACCAGCCACAATGCAAGACCGGCCCTGATACCAGCTAATGGCACTAATCAAGATTAACAAAACCCTATTTGGTTCACCTTGTGAGCCTTTCACTAAAAAAGGGGAGATGAAAGGCACTTATGAGGACGCAGCTCTCTTACTTCTGTAGAATAAAACCACTTATGTATAACCAACTATACCTTATTACTTTTTTGATAATTCAGAGTAACAAAGGACTCATTTTATATCAATAGTGATTTTTGCTCTTTAAATACTGATATCTGATGATTCTGGTTTGAATATTGGAAGATAAACCCTACGGCTCCCAGTGATTCCCCCTGTACATGTGCTCTACATAATCATGGCAGCTGAGGGGTATGTTTTCATTAGATACAGTATGTCATTTTCATAGCAACTTTTGTAGATGGCCCAAGTTCCCCTTTCTAATACAGATAAAACGCGCCACATGATGAGCTTTGTCTGGTGGTATGATCTATGATGTGCTGCTTTTATTGAAAATTTTTTTTTTTACTATAGGTTTTATTAAATGCTAAGTTATATCATTAGTCTTTTTTATTTGTTTTAGTTGTTTTTTTCCCACCTTTAGGCTATGTTGGAAACTGGCAAAACACACAGATAATTGTATCTGGGGTCTTAAAATCCTCCCACCTTCTGCAATACAGAGAAAATATAACTTTCATTTGTATGTGCCTAACAAATAACAATGCATCATCCGTGTCATGTAAGGTCTTTATAATTGGGTTACAAGGACAAGGTCAATGATTCCAGGAGTGCAAGTGCAGAACACTTCACATATTAATTATTTCAACAAATTGTACAACTTGTGACTCATAACTGTATACAGATGTAGCAAACCTTAACTTGACTCTTTAGACGTTAAACACACTGTGGCAAAAAAATGGCAACTTGAATTTTTTATGGGCATTTCAATAGCTTTTCTTGCGGGATATCACACTGCAGCAAGTTCTCAAAGTCAAGTTAAATTCTGCTACATCTGTAGGTAGCAGTTGCTCTAGATCACTGATCCTTAACCAGTGATGTATGAGCCACATCTGCTACCAGGGGTGGGACAAGCTCTCTTGGTGTCCAAGGCAGGGATCTCAGCACCCTATCATCCTTGGTCCCTGAAGTTAAATAATAGCTGTCGGGTGGACAATCATTTAATTGCCCCCCTGTTCCCTCCGCTTCCAAACCAGAAAAGCGTCTTTTCCTAGGAATTTTTTTTGTTACGTTTTTTAATAGGATGAAATAAACTTTTTTTGCTTTTACTTGGATCATGTGCCGGACATAACTTACTTTTGAGTATTATTATCTACTACTGACCTGGATTTCCTGTCCGAAGCACCGAAGTACTACAAGCGTGGTGTCCTGCATTTAAGTGTACGGTGAGCGGACCAAAAGTATACTTAGCTGAAAATATTACCATGAACCAGGGACAGTGGGAATATAATTAAACTTGGTTCAGAACCATATCACTACTGTCATATGGCTAGTGGGCAATGCTGCTCCATCCATTAGGAAAATTCAGAACTTTCATCTTAGGCAACAAAAAAGGCTAGAAACACCTCAGCTCTTGGGGTAGGGTTATGTAACAGTCAGTCCTGTCGCACTAAACTGTATAATTGTTAGGGATCTGCCAGGTACTTCATCTAGGTATACTCCTGGGACTAATCAATCCACACCTGAGGCCAGACCTGTTCGACTGACACCCTCTCCCACCAACCAGGGTGGCAGGCTCAGGAGTGGGAGAGCCTATCGCGGCCTGGTCTGTCGGAGTTAGCTCCGCCCCCTGTCCTTTATTACCTGCCCTGTTCTCTCCCTCAGTGCTTGTAATTCTTTTGGATTCCTGGCCCCACTGCTGCTTGCTCCAGCCTGCTTCTGCCGTGCTTCTGCCTTGCTGCAGTTCTGCTTGACCTGCTTTGCTTTGCCCCTGGCTTGCTTCTGTCTCCTTGCCCGCTTGGGTGTACTCACTTCGTCCTGGTTCTGACTGTCCGTTCGCCGCTCCGTTTCCTCGTGGCGTTCCGTGGCTACTGCCCCTTCCCTTGCATGTTCCCTGTTTGTTTTCCTGTGCACTTAGACAGCGTAGGGACCGCCGCCCAGTTGTACCTCGTCGCCTAGGGCGAGTCGTTGCAAGTAGGCAGGGACAGGGCGGTGGGTAGATTAGGGCTCACTTTCCCTTCACCTCCTTCCGGCCATTACATAATTACAAGCCCTTACCTAGTCTACCATTTCTCCTACGCTGACGCTATCATGGACCCCCTTGAGACCCTGGCCCAGCAGATGCAGGGCCTCTCCCTACAGGTCCAGGCCCTGGCCCAAAGGGTCAATCAGGGTGACGCTGCTTTAGTAGTACCCCTCACCTCACCTCTAGAACCCGACCTCAAGTTACCTGACCGGTTCTCAGGGGACCGTAAGACGTTTCTCTCCTTCCGGGAGAGTTGCAGACTGTATTTCCGCCTAAAGCCCCACTCCTCAGGTTCCGAGAACCAGCGGGTGGGTATCATCATATCCCGACTCCAGGAAGGGCCCCAAGAGTGGGCCTTCTCCTTGGCTCCTGACGCCCCTGAACTTTCCTCTGTTGATCATTTTTTCTCTGCCCTCGGACTCATTTACGACGAGACTGACAGGACTGCCTTAGCCGAGAGTCAGCTGGTGACCTTACGTCAGGGTAGGAGACCGGTTGAGGAATACTGTTCTGATTTTAGGAAGTGGTGCGTAGCTTCTCAGTGGAACGATCCGGCCCTAAGGTGCCAGTTTAGGTTAGGATTATCTGACGCCCTGAAGGATCTGCTGGTTAGCTACCCCTCGTCTGACTCCCTTGACCAGGTTATGGCCCTAGCAGTACGACTTGACCGACGTCTCAGGGAACGTCAGCTAGAACGCTTCAGTGTGCTCCCCTCTGACTTTTCTGCGATCCCCCCCGAGGTCCCGTCTCCTCGCCCCTCCACGGAGGACTCGGAGGTACCTATGCAACTCGGGGCCTCCATGTCCCCTCGACAACGTAGGGAGTTTCGCAGAATGAATGGTCTCTGCTTCTACTGTGGGGACGACAAGCATCTTCTGAACACCTGTCCCAGGCGCAAGAATAAGAAGCCGGAAAACTTCCGCGCCTAAGTGATCATCGGGGAGGTCACTTGGGCGCACAGGTATTTCCCGTTAATGTGAAACGCAATAAAATTTTGCTTCCCTTTCAGGTCTCGTTTGCTGGCCGGGCTGCCACGGGCAGTGCTTTCGTGGATTCAGGGTCATCTGCTAATATCATGTCTGCGGAATTTGCTATGTCTCTAAAGATGCCTTGTATTGATTTACCTTATCCTATCCCTGTAGTAGGAATCGACTCAACTCCCCTTGCTAATGGTTATTTTACTCAGCATACTCCTGTTTTTGAACTCCTTGTTGGCTCCATGCATTTGGAGCAGTGCTCTGTACTGGTGATGCAGGGATTATCGTCTGATCTGGTTTTAGGCCTTCCCTGGTTGCAGTTGCATAATCCCACGTTTGACTGGAATACTGGGGATCTCACCAAATGGGGTAATGAATGTCTTATGTCATGTCTTTCTGTTAACTCTATTTCTCCCCGGGAGGAGGTAAACACGCTTCCTGAGTTTGTTCAGGACTTCGCCGATGTGTTTTCTAAGGAGGCCTCCGAGGTGTTGCCCCCCCCATAGAGATTACGATTGCGCTATCGATTTGGTGCCTGGTGCCAAGCTTCCTAAGGGGAGGATATTTAATCTTTCATGTCCTGAACGTAAAGCTATGAGGGAATATATCCAAGAATGCCTGGCCAAGGGTTTCATTCGCCCCTCGACTTCTCCTGTAGGTGCTGGCTTCTTCTTCGTGGGGAAGAAGGATGGTGGTCTTAGGCCGTGCATTGATTATCGTAACCTGAATAAGGTCACCGTAAGGAACCAGTACCCACTTCCTTTGATTCCGGATCTTTTTAATCAGGTTCAGGGAGCCCAATGGTTTTCTAAGTTCGATCTACGGGGGGCATATAACCTTATCCGCATCAAAGAGGGGGATGAGTGGAAAACTGCGTTCAACACACCCGAGGGTCATTTCGAATACCTGGTCATGCCCTTTGGGTTGTGTAATGCCCCTGCTGTCTTCCAGAATTTTATTAATGAAATCCTGAGAGAGTACCTGGGTAATTTTCTTGTTGTGTACCTTGATGACATACTGGTGTTTTCCAAGGACTGGTCCTCCCACGTGGAGCATGTCAGGAAGGTGCTCCAGGTTCTTCGGGAGAATAATCTGTTTGCTAAGACTGAAAAATGTGTCTTTGGGGTACAGGAGATACCATTTTTAGGGCAAATCCTCACTCCTCATGAATTCCGCATGGACCCTGCCAAGGTTCAGGCTGTGGCGGAATGGGTCCAACCTGCCTCCCTTAAGGCGTTACAGTGTTTTTTAGGGTTCGCCAACTATTACAGGAGATTTATTGCCAACTTCTCGGTCGTCGCTAAGCCTCTTACGGACCTTACCCGCAAGGGTGCTGATGTCCTCCATTGGCCCCCTGAGGCCGTCCAGGCCTTTGAGACCCTCAAGAAGTGCTTTATCTCGGCCCCCGTGCTGATTCAGCCCAACCAAGAGGAGCCATTTATTGTGGAGGTTGACGCTTCCGAGGTGGGAGTGGGGGCCGTCTTGTCCCAGGGTACCAGCTCCCTCACCCATCTCCGCCCCTGTGCTTACTTCTCTAGGAAGTTTTCGCCCACGGAGAGTAACTATGATATTGGCAACCGCGAACTTCTAGCCATTAAATGGGCTTTTGAGGAGTGGCGGCACTTCCTGGAGGGGGCCAGACACCAGGTAACGGTCCTTACGGATCACAAGAATCTGGTTTTCCTAGAATCGGCCCGGAGGCTTAATCCTAGACAAGCTCGGTGGGCACTATTCTTTACCAGATTTAATTTCTTGGTTACCTATAGGGCTGGGTCCAAGAATATTAAGGCTGATGCTCTGTCACGTAGTTTCATGGCCAATCCTCCTTCTGAGAAGGATCCTGCTTGTATTTTACCCCCTGGTATAATCGTCTCTGCCACGGATTCTGATTTAGCTTCTGATATCGCGGCTGATCAGGGTGCAGCTCCCGGGAACATCCCTGGGGACAAACTGTTTGTTCCCCTGCAATACCGGCTGAGGGTACTCAGGGAAAACCATGACTCCGCTCTATCTGGTCATCCTGGCATCTTGGGCACCAAACACCTCATTACCAGAAACTATTGGTGGCCTGGGTTGCCTAAAGACGTTAGGGCTTACGTCGCCGCTTGTGAGGTTTGCGCTAGGTCCAAAACCCCTAGGTCCCGACCTGCGGGCCTACTACGTTCCTTGCCCATTCCCCAGAGACCTTGGACCCATATCTCCATGGATTTTATCACCGATTTGCCTCCATCTCAGGGCAAGTCGGTGGTGTGGGTGGTAGTCGACCGCTTCAGCAAGATGTGCCACTTTGTGCCCCTTAAGAAGCTACCTAACGCCAAGACGTTAGCTTCTTTGTTTGTGAAACACATCCTGCGTCTCCATGGGGCCCCAGTCAATATCGTTTCTGACAGAGGGGTACAATTTGTTTCCTTATTTTGGAGAGCTTTTTGTAAAAAGTTGGAGATTGATCTGTCCTTCTCCTCCGCCTTCCATCCCGAAACTAATGGCCAAACGGAAAGGACCAACCAATCCCTGGAACAATATTTAAGGTGTTTCATCTCTGACTGTCAATTCGATTGGGTCTCATTCCTTCCCCTTGCTGAATTTTCCTTGAATAACCGGGTCAGTAACTCGTCAGGGGTCTCCCCGTTTTTCTGTAATTTCGGGTTTAACCCAAGATTCTCCTTCGTCTCCCCTGGTTGTTCCAATAATCCTGAGGTAGAGGATGTTCATCGGGAACTGTGCACCGTCTGGGCCCAGGTTCAGAAGAACCTAGAGGTGTCCCAGAGCGCACAAAAGATTCAGGCGGATAGTAGACGTTCTGCTAACCCCCGGTTTGTCGTCGGGGATTTGGTCTGGTTGTCGTCCAGGAACTTGCGCCTTAAGGTCCCGTCCAGGAAGTTTGCTCCCCGATTTATTGGACCTTATAAGATCATTGAAGTCCTCAACCCTGTATCCTTCCATCTGGAGCTCCCCCCATCATTTCGCATACATGACGTCTTCCATGCCTCCCTCCTTAAACGCTGCTCCCCGTCCTGGTCCCCCTCGAGGATACCTCCTGTTCCCGTTCTCACCCCTGAGGGGGTGGAATTCGAGGTGGCCAAGATTATGGACAGTAGGATGGTCCAGGGCTCCCTCCAGTACCTGGTCCATTGGAGAGGATACGGGCCGGAGGAGAGGACTTGGGTACCTGCCCGTGATGTTCACGCTGGGGTATTGATCAGGAGGTTCCACCTTCTCTTCCCCACTAAACCGGGTCCCCTTAGTAAGGGTCCGGTGGCCCCTCATAAAAGGGGGAGTACTGTTAGGGATCTGCCAGGTACTTCATCTAGGTATACTCCTGGGACTAATCAATCCACACCTGAGGCCAGACCTGTTCGACTGACACCATCTCCCACCAACCAGGGTGGCAGGCTCAGGAGTGGGAGAGCCTATCGCGGCCTGGTCTGTCGGAGTTAGCTCCGCCCCCTGTCCTTTATTACCTGCCCTGTTCTCTCCCTCAGTGCTTGTAATTCTTTTGGATTCCTGGCCCCACTGCTGCTTGCTCCAGCCTGCTTCTGCCGTGCTTCTGCCTTGCTGCAGTTCTGCTTGACCTGCTTTGCTTTGCCCCTGGCTTGCTTCTGTCTCCTTGCCCGCTTGGGTGTACTCACTTCGTCCTGGTCCTGACTGTCCGTTCGCCGCTCCGTTTCCTCGTGGCGTTCCGTGGCTACTGCCCCTTCCCTTGCATGTTCCCTGTTTGTTTTCCTGTGCACTTAGACAGCGTAGGGACCGCCGCCCAGTTGTACCTAGGGCGAGTCGTTGCAAGTAGGCAGGGACAGGGCGGTGGGTAGATTAGGGCTCACTTTCCCTTCACCTCCTTCCGGCCATTACAATAATTGTCAGCAAAGATGTTCTGAAAACCAAAAGAACTAGTGACTGGTGAAATGTAAAAAATTATCTCACAACCAAATTCAAATGTGTGGGCCACACCATAGAGACAATTAGTAGCCATTTTGTGGAACGTCGTGGTCAGCTATTATTTAGGATTTTTTCACATACACATTGGAGGCTTCTCGGTCGGCAATTCCTTCAAATTTGATGGTAGAAATAGCTCTGCATGCAAAAAAAGGTGAAAAACACAGCATACTAAATAAAATGCAAAGACCACTCATTTCCCATGTGATTCAGTGATCCAGACGTTTTACAAAAATTTCCTAGAGCTAATTTTTTTAACAAAAAGTGATTGTAACTCATGATTTAAGAGCGCAAATTCATACAGTACATTTGTTACTGCACATTTAGAAAAAAAAGTGCCCATAAATACGAGATTTCCCTCAGGAAAAGCTTTGGCCACTATCATTAAGCTGTCCTTTTATGTGATGTGATACAAAACAAACCCTGCCATTGTGTTTCCTCTACTATTTGGCAGCAGGAAATCACAACTTTACATTTTAGTTCCCAAATGAACCAACGGGTCTCGGAGTGTTAGCAACATCCCACCAAAACACGCTATCATTGTCCTGCTTACAAACACAGCTCAACTTGTCCTTTAGAAGCTGATAAAATCTCTGGACTGCTTATTAGTCAGCTGCACCTGTAACGGCAGGGGGTAGGGAGACGGACAAGTGAGCCCTAATCTACCCGCCACTCTGTCCCTGCCTACTTGCAACGACCCGCCCTAGGCGACGGGGTACAACTGGGCGGCGGTCCCTGCGCTCAGTAAGTGCACGACAAACACGACAAACATACAAGGAACACAAGCAAGGAAAAGGGGCCGTTGCCCACGGCAACACCGTGAGCAACCAGAGTGGTGAACGAGCCGATTCAAGCCAGGAGTGTGCGAGGTACAAAACGAAAAGCAGAAGAGTAGTCGGTAAGCCAGGGTCGGTATGGAGCAGGATCAAAAATAGCAGGAGCTGTAGCTGGGCCAGGAACCACAAGGAAGGAAACAAAAGCAATAACAAGCACCGAGGGACAGGAAGTGCAGGCTTAAATAGACCGAGGGCGGGAGCTAGCTGAGTCTGGCCAGGTTACGATAGGCTCTCCCACTCCTAAGCCTGCCAGCCTGAATGGTGGAAGCAGGAGTCAGTCTCAGGGATGTATTCTCAGGTGCTGACTGATTAGTTCTGGGAGTTAACCCCGCAGTGCCTGGCAGATCCTTTACAGTACCCCCCCTTTTATGAGGGGCCACCGGACCCTTTCTAAGTGGACCTGGCTTACTGGGGAAACGCAGGTGGAACCTCCTGACCAATACCCCAGCGTGAACATCCCGGGCGGGTACCCAAGTCCTCTCCTCGGGCCCGTATCCTCTCCAATGGACCAGGTACTGGAGGGAGCCTTGGACCATCTTGCTGTCCACAATCCTGGCCACCTCGAATTCCACCCCCTCCGGGGTGAGGATGGGAACAGGAGGTCTCCTCGAGGGAGCCAAGGACGGGGAGCAGCGTTTGAGGAGGGAGGCATGAAACACGTCGTGTATCCGAAAAGACGGGGGTAACTCCAGCCGGAAGGAGACAGGATTGAGGACCTCAATGACCTTATACGGCCCAATAAACCGGGGAGCAAACTTCTTGGACGGAACCTTGAGACGCAAGTTCCTAGACGACAACCACACCAGATCCCCGACCATAAACAGGGGGTTAGCAGAACGTTTTTTATCAGCCTGAGTTTTTTGTACGCTCTGGGACACCTCTAGGTTTTTCTGAACCTGGGCCCAGACTGTGCACAGTTCCCGATGAACGACCTCTACCTCAGGATTGTTGGAACTACCAGGTGAAACGGAGGAGAACCGTGGATTAAACCCAAAATTACAAAAAAAAGGAGAGACCCCAGACGAGTTACTGACCCGGTTATTAAGGGAAAATTCGGCGAGGGGAATGAAAGAGACCCAATCAAATTGACAGTCAGAGACAAAACACCTTAAGTATTGTTCTAGAGACTGATTAGTCCTCTCCATTTGGCCATTGGTTTCAGGATGGAAGGCAGAGGAGAAGGACAGATCAATCCCCAACTTCATACAGAAGGCTCTCCAAAACAATGAAACAAATTGTACCCCTCTGTCCGAAACAATATTGACAGGGACCCCATGGAGACGCAGGATGTGTTTGACAAACAAGGTAGCCAACGTTTTGGCGTTGGGTAGTTTCTTGAGGGGCACAAAGTGGCACATCTTACTGAAGCGGTCCACCACCACCCACACCACCGACTTGCCTTGGGATGGAGGCAAATCGGTGATAAAATCCATGGAGATATGTGTCCAAGGTCTCTGGGGAATGGGCAACGAACGCAGTAAGCCCGCTGGTCGGGACCTGGGAGTCTTGGACCTAGCACAAACCTCACAAGCGGCGACGTAGGCCTTAACGTCTTTAGGCAACCCAGGCCACCAATAATTTCTGGTAATGAGGTGTTTGGTACCCAGGATGCCTGGATGGCCAGATAGTGCGGAGTCATGATTTTCCCTAAGTACCCTTAGCCGGAATTGCAGGGGAACAAACAGCTTGTTCTCAGGAAGGTTCCCGGGAGCTGCACCTTGATCAGCAGCAATTTCAGAGACTAAATCAGAATCGATCGAGGAAATGATTATACCTGGAGGCAAAATACAAGCAGGATCTTCCTCCGAAGGAGGGCTGGCCATGAAGCTACGCGACAGTGCATCAGCCTTAATATTTTTAGACCCAGCCCTATAGGTAACCAAAAAATTGAATC
This sequence comes from Rhinoderma darwinii, assembly GCF_050947455.1. Lineage (NCBI taxonomy): Eukaryota > Metazoa > Chordata > Amphibia > Anura > Rhinodermatidae > Rhinoderma > Rhinoderma darwinii. The sequence goes on from NC_134697.1 coordinate 25,094,659, forward strand.
TGGTAAAAAATAACCCCCATCGAGCTTGTCTCGGGTTTAGCCTCCGGGCAGATTCTAGGAACACCAGATTCTTGTGGTCGGTAAGGACCGTTACCTGGTGCCTAGCCCCCTCCAGGAAGTGGCGCCACTCTTCAAATGCCCATTTAATGGCTAAGAGTTCGCGGTTGCCAATATCATAGTTACTTTCAGTTGGCGAAAACTTCCGGGAGAAGTAGGCACAGGGGCGGAGATGGGTGAGGGACCTGGTACCCTGGGACAAGACAGCCCCCACTCCCACCTCAGATGCGTCAACTTCCACGATAAATGGCTCCATTTGGTTGGGCTGAACCAGCACCGGGGCTGAGACAAAGCACTTCTTAAGGACCTCAAAAGCCTGGACAGCCTCAGGAGGCCAGTGGAGGAGATCAGCACCTTTGCGAGTGAGGTCCGTAAGGGGCTTAGCGATGACCGAGAAGTTAGCAATAAATCTCCTGTAATAATTAGCAAACCCCAAAAAACACTGTAACGCCTTCAGGGAGGCAGGTTGGACCCATTCCGCCACAGCCTGAACCTTGGCTGGGTCCATGCGGAATTCATGAGGAGTGAGGATTTGACCCAAAAATGGAATCTCCTGTACCCCAAACACACATTTTTCGGTTTTGGCAAACAGTTTATTTTCCCGAAGGACCTGGAGCACCTTCCTGACATGCTCCACGTGGGAGGACCAGTCCTTGGAAAACACCAGTATGTCATCAAGGTACACTACCCGAAAAATCCCCAGGTAATTTCTCAAAATCTCATTTATGAAATTCTGGAAGACCGCAGGGGCATTACACAACCCAAAGGGCATGACGAGGTATTCGAAATGGCCTTCGGGCGTGTTAAACGCAGTCTTCCACTCATCCCCCTCTTTGATGCGAATAAGGTTATACGCCCCCCGTAGATCCAATTTAGAAAACCATTGGGCCCCCTGAACCTGATTAAAGAGATCAGGAATCAAAGGAAGGGGATACTGGTTCCTTACCGTGACCTTATTCAGGCTACGGTAGTCAATGCATGGCCTAAGACCACCATCCTTCTTCCCCACGAAGAAGAAGCCAGCACCTACCGGAGAAGAAGAGGGACGAATGTAACCCTTGGCCAGGGATTCCTGGATATACACTCTCATAGCTTCACGTTCGGGACAAGAAAGATTAAATATCCTACCCTTAGGAAGCTTAGCTCCTGGTACCAATTCGATGGCGCAATCGTATTCTCTATGAGGAGGTAACACTTCGGAGGCCTCCCTAGAGAAAACATCAGCGAAGTCCTGAACAAACTCGGGTAGCGTATTCGCCTCCTTAGGGGGAGAAATAGAATTAACAGAAAAACATGACGTACAACATTCATTACCCCATTTGGTTAGCTCCCCAGTATTCCAGTCAAACGTAGGATTATGCAACTGCAACCAGGGAAGACCTAGCACCAAATCGTACGATAATCCCTGCATCAACAGTACAGAGCATTGCTCCAAATGCATGGAGCCAACAAGGAGTTCAAAAACAGGGGTATGCTGTGTAAAATAACCATTAGCAAGAGGAGTGGCGTCGATACCCACTACCGGGACAGGTTTAGGCAAATCAATAAGAGGCATAGCAAGGGACATAGCAAATTCCACAGACATGATATTAGTAGAGGACCCTGAATCCACGAAAGCACTGCCGGTAGCAGACCTACCACCAAAAGAGACCTGAAAGGGAAGCAAGATCTTAGTACGTTTCATATTTACGGGAATAACAAGCACCGAGGGACAGGAAGTGCAGGCTTAAATAGACCGAGGGCGGGAGCTAGCTGAGTCTGGCCAGGTTACAATAGGCTCTCCCACTCCTAAGCCTGCCAGCCTGAATGGTGGAAGCAGGAGTCAGTCTCAGGGATGTATTCTCAGGTGCTGACTGATTAGTTCTGGGAGTTAACCCCGCAGTGCCTGGCAGATCCTTTACAGCACCTCAATAGAAAACAAAATCTTGATAGCGTTCCCAGAAAATAGAGGAACATCTTTTAAATCAGTCGGTCATTTAGTGCAATTAATACATTGCCTGTTTTCTCATTCCCATGCAAAAATACATTCTTAAATCCTCCCAATGAGGAGCACACATGCAAGATTGGTTTTAACATAAAGGCAAGGTATAGAAATTGAATTTATTTTATTTTTTCTGACAGAGCTCAAAACCTCTTTAAATCTATCAGTAAGCCCCTAAGTGCCCCCTATTGGTGAGTGCAGGTGATACAGATGTAGCAAACTAATTGGGGTTTTACACAGGACGATTATCGGGCAGACGAGCGTTAATGCAACGTTCGTTGCCGATAATTTTGCTGTGAAAACGGGAACGATCAGCAGATGAACGAGCAAATTGGTGCATGCACAGTGTCATCTTTTTGCTCATCGCTTTTATCGGCCCTACTGCGCATGCGCCGATTAGGATGTAGGGCTGAACTGGGGGAGGGAGGGAGGGGGGCTGAACTGGGGAATGACGAGAGAGAAACGGAGCAACGGTGACGCTCTTGTTGCTCCAAAATGCTCATTTGCATCAAAGTAATAAAAGCTTTTTCTCTTCAAAGGGGGCACTCTGTGGTTAATACACGTCAGAATCAGGTTAGCCTAATCTATAATAGCCTGTTGGTACTTCAATACGGACATCTGGTGACAGACTCCCTTTAAATTGAATATTAGGGTACTCTAAAGGGGGTTTTACACTGGGTGATTATCGGGCAGACGAGCGATAATTGCCCTGTGTAAACAGGGAAGCGATCAGCAGATGAACGAGCATTCGCTCGATCATCTGCTGGTCGTATCGTTTTAAAAAAGTTAAATATTATCGTTATCAGCAGCACATCTCCCTGTGTAAACGGGGAGACGCGCTGCCGACATGATAATAATGTATGGGGACGAGTGATCAGAATAACGACCGCTCGTCCCCATCCATAGCTCCGTGTGACAGGAGCAAGCAAGCGCCGATCAACGATATCTCGTTGATCGGCGCTCACTGCACCGGCCGCTTATTGGCCATTGTAAAAGGGCCTTAACTGGCGCCTGATAACTTAAAATGGAATGATATTGATAGTTGAGCTACAAGATGTTAAGGCCTAGTTCACACGGAGTATTTAGAAAGCAGAAAAAACTCTACCTCCAAATTCATTCAGGAATTTGGAGGCAGATTTTGACCTTCCTGCACTTTCTTGGCGTGGTGTTTTTTGCAATGTTTTTCGCCCGCCGCCATTGAGCACGACAGGCAAAAAACGCCACGAAAAATGCTTTTTCTGCCTCCCATTGATTTCAATGGGAGATCTGAGGTGGGCCCGCCTCGAGAAAGGACATGCCACATTTTTTCCTACAAGCAGTTAAAGCCAAAAACAGCAGTTTTTTGGCACTGATTCTGATGCGGTTTCCATGTCAAAATCAGCGCCAAAAAACTGGGCCTAATAGTTTTTTTATAAGTTTGAATATTTGTGAAAATTGGGAGTAGTAGCAAAAATCTCCCCGCATCTGCTCTCCCTGTTTATGACTTCTATATTCTCTGAATGAAGAAGGGGAGAAGCTGTCATGATGCATTAAAAGTGTTGTCCGGAGAGATAACATTGATGGCCTATCCTCAAAATAGGCCATCAATAGCTGATCAGTGGTGGACCGACTCTCTGCAAGCGAATGGAAGAAATCTGTAATACTGTGACGCACCGCTACAAGTGTGACAGAGTTGTACAGTATGGAGCAGTGAAAGAAATGAAGGGAAGGCAGCACTCGCCGGAGCTCCGTGGCCCCTTTAAATAGCTAATGCGGGGGTGTCGAGAGTCGAACCCCCATCAATCAGATATTGATGACCGAACCTTAGGATAGTCATCCATTTTATCTCACTGGAAGACCGCCTTTGATGTCTATAACAACAGATCCTCTTGGAGGTAGACTCAGACATCAGAAGGCCCACGGCTGAAGACAGGTATGCAGGCTTCTTTGTTCTAGGGATCTGTGGGCATCCAAGTGTTAGGACCTCCACAGCTTAATAATATAATAACTTACAGTATAACTAAGACAAAAAAATGGAAATTACAATTTTGCATATCAACAAAGATAAGTAATGGACATTTAGGGAACAAATAAATTAGGTTTAGGCCGTGTTTACATCTGTGCCTGAGACTCCATTAGGCACCTTCTTTGCAGATTCCGTCGTTTTTGCTAGACATGATAGCTCAGCATCCCGTGCCACCCAAGTCAGTGGGTCATGCAACAGATCCAACGCTTCTGCTATTCTCGTTGTTTGACTCCTATGATGGAGCAGGGCAATGGATCCCGGAACGCATATGTGAACACAGCCTTAGGCCTTATTTACACGAGCGTTGCGCACGTCGCACGTGAAAAACGATAGTTTTTCACGGCCGAGGTGCATCCGTGTTTGGCGCTGCGGGACGCGATGTCTCGCATCCCCCGTAGATGAGAGTCTATGGAGGGATACGTGATGCGTGAAAAGATAGGACATGTCCTATTTTCCCACGGACCCTTCACGCGGTCCGTTGAAACAACGGCTGTGTGAACGGCCGCATTGAATTACATAAGTCCGTGGGACGGCCGCTGTTTCAACGGCCGTCCCACGGACGTTTAACACGCTCGTGTGAATTAGGCCTAACATATATCTACACACACAAATGAATACCTGCACAATACACCCATTATAATAGAGGTATAGCCTAAAGACCTATAGCCAATGGGGCCCACGACCCCCCACACCATGTCTGTCCACAGTTAGGCCACATGCACACGAACGTGCTTTTGCGACCGCACTTTCCTCGAAAATCCACGGGAGAATTGCGGCCCCATTCATTTCTTTGGGTCCATACACACGACCGTGGTTTCGACGGTCCGTGCATGGCCCAGGAGCCTGGACTGCAGAACACGGCTGTAATAAGACACGGCCCACGATTTGCGGCTCGCGGGTAACACTCCGTGGCTGGCCGACCCGAAAACCACGGCCGAGCACATGGCTACGGTCGTGTGCATGAGGCCTTACTGTAGTAATTGAGGCTTATGTAGTAAACTATACGAGCTCCTAGTACTACAGTAACATCACCTCCTTATACTTACCATCCTCGCTCCTGAGTTGTGTCCTCTCACTCCTTTGTCGGGTCCTCTTCAGCTTTGGGTGCATCGCTGGGTCCAGCAAAGACAAGTGGGCATGAAGGATTCCTCTCCACTGAATTATTTAGAATTATTTGAATCTAAGATGTATATCAAATTAGGGGGAAAACCCCTTTAATGTTCTATAATACAACGATGGGAGTAGTAGTAGTTGTAGAAAGGTTTTTAAATTAGTACATGGTAAAAAGTTAGCAGAATAAATAGGAATCTCATACACTAATCCAATAATAGAGTTCTAAAAAAAGACATTATATAATCTTATGGTAATTATGCATATAAAACAAATTTAATTTTACACATCATTACAACTAATGACATGGAATATTAAACCTGCTTAATATTTAATGAGAGTCATAAAGCCTAAAAATTCTCTGATGGTTTTATCACAAATGATTCCACAGGTGTGGGTGAACGTAATATTTTCATACAAACAACTAAAATAAACATACCTTGGTATATCTGTTGCAAAATTTTGCAAATACAGCCGCAGGGATTATATACAGTTCCGACTTGTTTACAGGCAGCTATAAAATGATCACTGTCAGGAATCTACCTTTTACCCAAGCTTATGTGACCTCACAGAATCCTTTTATGATGTCATCAGTCACATAATCAGCCTGGCCCATCCTTTGATCTGCATCCTAGTCTGCATGCTCACTTACATTATTTAAATAGAGACACTAGAATTTTTGGAGAAAATAATCTTATTGGATTATTTTAGATTATGTTAGAACATTGCAAATTTATATACAGTTTCAAGAAATATAAACTGAGATGATATATACTACCTATGATCCCACCTATTCAAAGTAATAAACATGATTTATATCTACAACATAATTATAGGTATGACTAGGACAACATATGGGTTACGTGTCGCCGAGGTCGCATGTGCCATTGGCGACTCCTATGGGGTGCTATGAGATCGAAGCGCCAGCCGTGGTTGGTCCGATCACCTTTGCTACTGGGTGGCAAGTACCTGTTCAGGACTGTCATCTTCAGAGAAGCCGCCTTATTAATAAACAAGAGGATGGGGAATTGGCCGAAGGGACAAGGAACTAGCATGGACAGGGCACCAGCCAGCACCATGATGGAGGTGATTTTTGATATGAGCCCCCCTTTTTTCTATGTATACCCTGCATTTCACATTGTGATATTTTTATAACCTTTGATTTTTTTTGACTTGTGACTTGCATTGGCAATTTACCGTGTAAGGAAAAAAATGAATTGTGGTTAATTGGGGACACAATAGTGGGGTTTGGATGTGCTCAGGAATTACTACTGATAGGTCTCAAGGTGTAAATTGGCTGTGATGTGAGAGTTCTTACTCGATTATAGTCACTTATAGACACAGGGACATGACTGCAGAAGTAACACACAAGATTGACAGACTTGGATGAAGAAGAAAGGGGTACAAGAAGGAGGGAAGAAAGAAGTAGAGGGAAGGGAAATGTGATTGTGAAGCAACAATTCTCCATATCCCCAGAGAAAGAAGGAAGTGTAGCTCTGGAGCACAAAGTGGAACACTGTGTAGGCTAAGGGTATGTTCGCACGTCTGATTTTCAGCTGTTTTCCGGGCCGGAAACTGACGAAAAACGGCCAAAAAATCGGAAGCAGAACGCATCCAAACATTTGTCCATTGATATCAATTTTGAAAAATGTTGAACTTCTTGAGCCGTTTTTGGAGCCGTTTTTCATTGACTCTACAGAAAAACAGCTCCAAAAACGGCGGTAAAAAAAGCTGTGATAAACGCAAGGTTAATTAAAAATGGCTGAAAATCAGGAGCGGTTTTCCCTTGAAAACAGCTCTGTATTTTCAGACGTTTTTTGCTAAGCGTGTGAACATACCCTTAGAGAAGAGAAACATTTGTGAATATTTGTTTTTATTATTTGTCAGATCTTCTCCCCCCGCCCAATGTCTAAACAGACTTTCCTCTGATCGTTCACATTTTAATTTGCAAAAATATTCTTGGCCTCAGATATACATAATGGCGACCACAGTTTTTCTGGTGCTACTAAAAAACTTTTTGGCATTGTAACATATTTCTAAGAGTGATGATGTTTGATATAAATGTTGCTTTTTGAATAGTTTATTTGTTATGCACAGGACCTAAGGCATCCATCAATGGACCCTAATATGCTGCAAATGCATCTGCGCTACTACTCGAAGTCCCTTCCAAAAATATTTTTAGCATGTACTATACATCTACCTTTGGATACGGGGCCCAAACAAAAAGGGACTAGGTAGGCATATGCCCCAAGAACTGGGTCTGGAACTGGGGGCGCCAACAAGCTACTCGGTCTTGCTACAGGAAAAACCTAACTGCAATATGTCATTTACAGTGACATTCAGTGGGATGAGCAGTAATCCCTATCCAGTACCTGTCTCCTTTATAAATATATTCTTCTGTGCTGTAAAATGTTCTGCCACAGAGGAGAAGGCCTTTTACTTATAATCTTCATTGGAGCAGAAGAAAAATAATGATGTTACAGAGAGCTGCAGTAACATTTGACACTATGGAGTCAAGATTCTCATCTTAGGAGATCTCATTAGTTCTACATCGCATAAAGCTACACACAACCATTACAGTGCTTGACATAGCGGGTCACATCATCCTCTTTCACCAGAATGCACCAGTATTCAAGCACCATAAAAATATATTTTTTAGAACACTTTAAAACTAGTCTGTCATTTTACAGAAAATCTGTATCAGACCCTAATGATAAAGGCTTTGTACCCGTATACTTACACATTATGACAAGTGTTATTATCTTGAATACAACAAATAATGGTTTAGCAGTGATGAAAAAAAGAAACCGATCACTTAAAGGCTATGTGCACATATTAATAATTTTTTTTAATTTATCCAATGCATCTAAAATAACAAGTATTGATTAAAAATATTTTATAATTTTGTGTATACAGCTCCTATGCAGACCTATGTGTCTCCATGGTTAAAGAAAAAAATCCCAATTTGTAGTTTGATCCAGCTGTCATGTGTTACTTCCTCCCAACTGCCCCTCTTCTACTGTCTGTAGGTTAGAAAGAAGGGTCAGAGGGAGTGGAGCACCATTAAAAAGGTTGTCTCTCTCATGAAGACCACCCCTGTCCATATGCCCTATAAGGGCATATGGCTATAATAGAAGAGGGCTTTCATTTGGGGCCGCTCTTTGTGAGAGCGTCCCTCGATCTGGCAGACTTGCATGGCCGCCATGGAATACTAGATTTATCCTTCCTTCTTGATGCATAAATTTGCAGTATTATTAATACGATTAAAATATCACAGTAACAAAAAAACATATTTGTCAATGGGCCGCAGACTGCAGGCTTTGGTGATCAGGGAAAGTGCAAGAAATTCCCACAGCTCTGTAGGTTATTAACAGTATATTAAAGCTACTGTGGCAATCAATTACAGTAATAGCTTATGGTGACATATATATGGATGGTATGGATCCGTGATGTGGCAATTATAGACTTCCATGGGCCCATACCGTACCGGCACATGCCTCCGATTGTACATTTTGTTTTCCTTTTTGGCACATTCCATATGAATGCCTGAGAAAAACATCATGGCATGCACCATCGCATACCATATTGTGGAGGCATTCTTGCTTCTAGAAAACAATATGGTGCCTCACGGAGGGACCATATGGCAGCACATGGGTGCCTTGCATGCCTACCAGAGTGCCTGAACCCTCCCACTGATGAAATCTGCTAATATATTATTCAATTGCTATATTTTAGCATCTACAGGGTACACTTTGCCAAAAGTACCACCACATGACCACAGTACGGAAACCTAAAAAAGATATAGGCAGTAAATCAGACAGTCAACAGTTGCCCAGCTACACCCAAGTGACATTAGGGATGTTTGATGGCTTAATGCTTGATAAAAGAAGAGGTAAAGGCATGATGACGAACCTGCTGCATTCCCTGGTTAACAGTGTAAAATGCACATACGAGGTTTCACCTAATCCATTAGTCTTACACATATAAATGACTAAGCCTATTAGTCATTAAGATTTTAAGTGTGTTCCCTCCAGCAGCATTTAGGATGAGAGTAATACACAGGAGATATTTCATGCAGTGCTCTCTGATAGATGGAGCTATAGACACATTATATTAAATGGGAATGATGCATCTGACCCATACAAACACATAAACGCATTAAAAACATTGTAAGGTTATTAGGAGGCTAAGTTGTATCCTGGCTGTGTCTCATAGGCATATTAGCACATACATTATATTGTTAAAAGAAAATTTTGAGGGATACATTGACAAGTCATAAATTATTATATGGATGAAAACATACCACCGGTTGCATCAAGATCATTTTTTTTAATCAAGATACAAAAAGTTTACTGCATCTTTGGGTGAAAATTAGCTGATCACATGGTCTTCTGCTGCTGAAACCCCAGCAATCAGATGCAATCTGTGGGAGGACCTGCCAGCAAGTGTTCAATTGTCCTGCAGTGCCTCCAGTGGAGAAAAAGAGAATTACACAGCTCTCATTTAAATCAATGGGTTGTCCTTGTGAAGCAAGGACATGCTGCGTCCTCTGGGGAGAAAGAGTTTCTCTTTGCAGTCACTCTCTGCTCCCGATGATTGATAGAGACCCCTCTCTATTAATTCAGAATGCCCTAAGGTATCTGAAAATGGCTTTTCTAAAGCAGGCAACTCCTTTATTGTCAATGCAAGATGGACTGGACAAGTTATACATAACATTATACCAGTCCGTTTCAGTTTTAGCAGTTGTTAAAGTAATTACTCTACTGGGAGAATAACCTGATCATGACTGATCGGTTTTCTTTTTTTCTCCAATTGATTTTATTGGAAAGCGACAGAAACATGTATGTTTTATTGTGGGTCAGAATTGTTGATCTTTTTGTTGTTTATTTTTTTGGGGGATTAAAAAAGTGAACAAAAAAAATAAGCAGCGGAAACGCCATAAAAGTACTTCCAAAAAGTGAAAGTATGAAACTAACCTTTAAGACTAAGACCTCATGCACATGGCTATATCACGTCTACGTACAAGGCCCAATTAAAAGGAAATCCATCATGAGGCATAAGGCTGCTTTTAGGCAGCCGTATTTTTTTTTTTGCGTGGGAACCGTATATATTTGTTTACAAGAACGGAATCAGACCCTTTCCCAAACAAAACCTGCTTTCCCTGTGTTATCTGATAGAATCGGATCCCATTCTCGCAACGAAATATGTAGCTCCCAACTGGAGAAATATTATGGCCATCTTAAAGCAGCCAAAGGCTCCGAGGAAAGCCTGCACCACAAATACAGTACATTCAAGCAAATGGAGTTTCTCCAAACCCTATTCATATACTGGTGACAATTCCACACTGATTTTAGGGCATTCTCTGGGAATTAACATGCAAACTATGTCCTATGCCTTGTCGATTTTTTTCCAAAATATTCTGCATCTAACCTCTTGTACCATATTGGTGAAATCCAGTGCAGACTCGGCACCAAAATCTGCATGTGAAAGCTTAAAAATCTGCATGTAATAGCTTGTGAACCCAGTCTAAGTGTTACAGAGAAATATTGTATTGTATATTCGACTCATCATGGGTACTGTAATTTTCTACAGACAGAAATCTCCCAGCATGCATTTTGTTCAATTGCAGATCTTGACATCTTAATTAAAAGGTAGTTTAGTTTCCCACTCCCCTGTCTTATAAAAAGTAGCATGACTTTACTCCAGCAGAATAGTAGAGTCAAAAATTAGGTCATATGGCATTCAAGTGCAATGGATCACGTTTGTAAAAGTGGTGTGAAAGTTTTACTATTAGTTGCAGGATCTGCATATTACCGGCACGCTCTGAGCTGTATGGCGCTGTACCTACCGTGTAGCACTCAATATAGGGCCAGACCTCACAATACCTCTTATATGGAACTCCGTGTTCCAGGGAAAGCTGGATCACAGCAATATGGCTAATACTCAAACAGGGATTGTCACCCAACTTTCCAGAAACCTTGTCATTTAGCAGTGTTGGCCGTACTAATAAAAATCTTAATAGAATAATATAATAATTTATATTTTCTGTTATTTGTTTAATATATATATATATATATATATATATATATATATATATATATCTCTATCAGAGGTGTCCAAGATCAGAGATGTCCAACTGTTGTATTGTCCACGGAGGAAATGCCATAGACACACCAATATGACCTTTGTAATGGTTATCTATTTTTATATATATTGTGAGACAGTGTCAGAAAAAGTGGTAAACTTTTGCTGTATTTCCCCAAGATTCCTCTCATAGGCTCCAGGAAATATCAGTCCCATTCAGGGAAAGCTGGATGAGAGAGGGGGAATCCAGGAAAGCTGGGTATACTTAGCAAGAGTAGTTTGCTAAGGACTTTGGTAAAAAGTTTGGGCCTGGATTTTTATGGAATGATAGGCGGGTTGGTAGCGGGGATTATCATTTCCTTCTTGTCCAGTACAGGTTTTCTCTGACGCTCATCACTGAGTTATAAAGGTGTGCACCGTGTGCATTTGGGGGCCATGTGAAAAGACAAAACCTGTCAACCTGAAGACGGTAATATTGAGGTCTGCTGGTCTCCTGCTGGAGGTGTGCAGTTTGTGTGAGGTAACGCACAGTTTTGGTTTTGTTTCGGGTTGTTGGTAGTATGTCACTCGTATAGCGCGGGAAACAATAGTTGGAAATCTCTGATCTGGTCCAGTCTTGTGTACTTAAATTTCACTACAATCACTGGAATAATGGCATACACTTATTGATGATTGTGCAATGGAACTAAATTATTTTTTAACACAATAAAAAGAAAAGAACTATAAGAAAGAGCCCTTTTATATAAATATTATTCTATTTAACATATATACATTGAAAAACAGATTAGGACAGATACATTCTAACACATAGTAATAAACCCCTAGAGCTTTAAATTAATATGTAAATCCAGATGTAGCAGAACTGAATGTCATTTAACTCTTTAGGACTGCATTGCTTAAACAAGGTGATAATTGGGCTTACCTGCAGTCCTATTTAAAACCAACTTATGGTGACATCACAAGGAGCTGCGGCTACTTGCAAACTCAGCTGTGCTCTATCTCTAGATAACACTTCAAATATTCAACACACACACACACATATATATATATATATATATATATATATATATATATATATATACACACACACACACACACTGTGCTGCTATTGCACTTGTGGGATAGGTGACAATCAATAGTATAGTGTAACACTTTACAATATAGTAGTATCTTGATACCCAAATTCAAGAAAGTGGACTGATACCGATGTTGTCTACTTTTGCTATAAACAGGATTTGCAACTTTAACACTGTCAGAAGTGTGATAATAAGGAGCATAATAGAAAAAAAAAAGCAAACAAGGTAGTGCCTATACTGCACCCCTCCTAGTACTCACCATCCTCCTTCTCATCAAACACTGGTCTTTTGGAGGAAGTATTAGCCCCCATCCTCTTCTTCCACTTGTTCCAGTGAAACATTGATGCAGAGGTGGAGATAGCATTCCCTATCTCCTGGAAATGGAAAGAAAAGATGGGTAGAAGCAAGCCTCAGAGCCCAGATGAAGACTCGGCTCTTCAATGCTTCATCCAGGGGGTCCTATTGTGTGTAAGGGGAGAGCTCCACTCCGGGGCTGCACTTCTACATCCTGATCAGCACCATGGATAGCTCTGATCTGCAGAGGTGCCCAGACACCAGGGTGTCACTGCCAGCATTGAGAAGTAGCCTTGTTTGCTGTGGTCTGAAGTGCAATGCTTCCAGGCACCAGCTGCACGTTGCTTTCTCTTTATAGTGGGATTTCATGGAACCTGAATCTAATGAGGATCACTTATGCCACCACCAGGCAGTTAGGAGAACTGCAGCCTAAACATAAAATGCTTGATTTTAACCTATAGTGTTTGCAATACACCAATCAATTAATGAACTTTATGAAACTGCATCTTAAATCTGAAAAGGATGCAAAGATGTAATCATTTGTACACAATACCACTTTACACAATATTTATTAACATTAATAGTAAGTATCCAACCAATTAAAATCCATTAAAATGTATTTTTGTGTAATTTGAGCGCATTTGCCAGTTGTTTAGGATAATTTGCAGAGATCATATTAAACATACTGGGTTTTTTTTAATCTGAAAAAACAAATGTGCAAAATTGCTCATATTACTTCAGTGACTTCATTTATGTGACAATTAGTTATTTTTATATAACTCTTTGCTGATCAAAGAATTTTTTTTAGGTAAAAATTGTAAATTCACAGTCAGGGTAGGTATGACCCACCAGAGTAATGGAGGGTCCTCCAGTAGACCAAAGCTCTGCCCTCAAAGGTCTATTTAGAACTAACTTTGGAGACAATCCCTTGGTACTATGATCCATTTTTATAACTGTTTTGCTAGAGGATGGGGTCTGAGCCCACTGCGTCTCCTTTTCCCCTCTGGTTACTGACACTTTAGTCCCTTCTTACTTCGCCTGCAGATGGAGTCTTCTACGCAAAACTACTATGCTACTGCAGAGGTTCTGCTCCTTCCCTGACAAGCAGGGTAGAAAGATATTTCTATTGGCTGCTCTGCAGTGAAAAGAGAATCATTATGCAGAGAACTGGCTGGAAGGAGCATGCTTGTCCACCAGCACTTAGCCGTGTAGGTGGACGTGCACATTGCTATACACTTTGAACACCAGGTGGCGCTATACTATGTAAGTAAATGTTATAACTCTTCACTGGATACATTTTGTAACAGCATGTAAATGGCAAACATTATTCATTTTTATGATCTATACAATGGATTATGATATTTAATCGTGGGACGACCTTTATTGTACACATGTTATGTGTAGATAGCGGGAGGGCCCTTACGAACATCGGCATGTGGCATTACCTAGACCTCCATTTATGGCTCAAAAGTGTATAGCATCCAAATGTATGTCTCCAAGAACTCTCTCTGTTAATGATTGGGTTTTTTCCATGAACCATACATTTCATGCTTCGCGTGTTCACTAGCATATTTATAATTGGAGCCAGCAATATTTTTGTTCCCTCCAAATCAATTACTAAACTGAGCCTTACCTCTTGTTTAGGGAATTATTGGGCATTTCTGACATTAAAAATTGACTTGATATCACTTTCTAAAATATAAAGCTGGCCATATGCATTAGATAAATATTAGCAGATCCTGCCAATTTTGGTGCAATCTGCGAACAATGTGTATGGGGGTCGTCAACTGCCCCCATTTACTTCTATTTGGGTACACAAGAATTGGCATGTTGAAATAAGTGCTGCCAGAGGTATCAGGTATCCACTTATCCCGCTCGTTGTCTGGCATTAAACATGCATGCCAACTGGGGAAGTTGCAAGAGATAGCTTTTGGCTTAGAGAAGATAAAGCATACTGCCATACATGTTTTTGTAGCCTTTACTAATATAGGCACCAATACATGTTGGACTGAGAATAATTTGTATTAAACATTTGCATTACTTTCGAAAGACCAAAAGCGTTTTTTTCCTTCTGATCTATTCATATTTTCCAATTAGTAAAGTGACTTGGATCATTAAACGCACAATGAATAAGAAAAACGACATCCCACTTGAAATCATATATTGCTGCTTCAATCAGTTTCTTCACTGTGAGATATTTTGCACAGTATCACTGGATACAGGTGTTTCTTTGAATATGCAGATGCAACAGTAATCCATGTCATTAAAGCATAAAAACCACATCAAGGGAAATTGATGCAAAGCGATGAAGCAGCTGCACGTACTATAATGTATTGTTACATTGGTTTCTGTTTTATACAAGTGTTCAGTAAGACCTGATCCCTAATACAACAAGTTAACAAGTTATAGAGAATCCACTTATTCAGCAATATTATACAACTGGATACAGGGGCGGATTAAGGGTACCATGGGCCCCGGGCACTTTTTCAAGTCTGCCCCCCCCCCAACTCTGAAGACAGAACTCTGAAGATGCCGTACCGTATATATTTGCAGATTTCTATTTAGGCAGCCACAGATCTGGTGCAATTTGAACGTGCTGTAAAAGCAGAATGAGCCATATAGAAGAGAGAAAGCAGAATACTTTGAGACACTAAAGTGGTCAGGAGCTTTATAACTTTTTTTATTTTTACATCAATGGAGTGGTGTGTGATTATTTTTTGTGGGAGGAGTTGTAGTTTTTATTGGCACCATTTAAAGTACCATATAATGGGTCAACTGGAAAAAAAACAGATTCCTCCATGTTTTTTTGGGTTTAGTTTTTACTATATATATTTACCTTCTCTTAAGGTAAACGCAGATTTAACACCTACTTTTACCTTAGGATAAGGTAAATATATACAGACCCAGAACCAAGCTCAGTACATATATTCAGCCCCAGAACTAAGCTCAGTACATATATTCAGCCCTAGAACCAAGCTCAGTACATATATACAGCACCAGAACCAAGCTCAGTACATATATTCAGCACCAAAACCAAGCTCAATACAGATATATGTACTGAGCTTGGTTCTGGCACTGTACATATGTATTGAGCTTGTGTAGCGTCCATGGCCGCGGGCCGTCATGTGTACTCACCTCCCGACGCCCGCAGCAATGGATCAGTGAGCGCTGGTCCCCATCTCCTTCCTAGAAGACGCCAGTGCTCACTTCCGCTCCGGTCTACTGTGTCCTGTTGGGTGCGCGCGCACGCTCGCGCCTGGCCTTAAAGGGCCAGCCAGCGCACAAAGGAGATCGTCATCATCATCAACTGCCACGATTTCCTGGTCTATAAGAAGGCCCCAGGCCTTCTCATCCTTGCCTGAGCGTTGTTAGTTTTCCCAGTCTGTCTTGCAAATGGTCCCTTAGTGTTTCCCATTCCAGTTGTTACCCGTGCCTTGTTACCTGTTCCTGTTTCCCGTGCTGTGCCCTGTGTATCGAGTCGTGCTATGTCCTGTGTCATCTGCCACGTCCAGAGGAATCCGCCACGTCCTGTGACATCTGCCACGTCCGGAGGAATCCGCCATGTCTGGCGCAACCTGCGCCACCTGTGTCATCCGCCACGTTTGGCGCTATCTGCTGCAGCCATCTCTATCAGTGCCAGAGCTGCGGCTACTGTCTGGACTATCCAGGTACCCTTGTGCGGGACATTGTATTGCTGGGGTTTCCTGTTGTTTGGCCAGCCGCCTCCCCGCTACGGCGGTACGGCCTAGTGGGTCCACTAACCCGCTACGTGACAGCTTGGTTCTGGAGTTATATATATGTACTGAGCTTTGTTTTGGTGATGTATATATGTACTGAGCTCGGTTCTGGAGTTATATATATATATATATATATATATATATATATATATATATATATATATATAAAAAAGCAGAGGATTGGAGCAGCACTGTGAACAAATGCCTCACTAGGCTGGTGCAAAGCTTCAAAAATAAAGGAGTGACCTCTCCTTATGTGTTAGATATCCAAAAAAGAGAACGTGAAGCAGCACTCAAATAAAGTGAATTTATTCATCCAACATGGAACCACAACGTTTCACCTCCTCTATGAAGGCATTTTCAAAATGCCTTCATAGAGGAGGTGAAACGTTGTGGTTCCATGTTGGATGAATAAATTCACTTTATTTGAGTGCTGCTTCACGTTCTCTTTTTTGGATATATATATATACATATATATATATATATATATATATATATATATATATATATATATATATATATATATATGTGTGTGTGTGTGTGTGTGTGTGTGTGTTTGTACTGAGCTTGGTTCTGGCACTGTATTTAACTCCAGAACCAAGCTCAGTACATATACACAGCCCCAGAACCAAACTCAATACATATATACAGCCCTAGAACCAAGCTCAGTACATATATACAGCACCAGAATGAAGCTCAGCATATATATACAGCAACAGAACAAAGCTCAGTACATAAATACAGAACCAGAAACAAGCTCAGTACATATATACAGCACCAGAACAAAGCTCAGTACATATATACAGCACCAGAATGAAGCTCAGCATATATATACAGCAACAGAACAAAGCTCAGTACATAAATACAGCACCAGAACAAAGCTCAGTACATATATACAGCGCCAGAACAAATACAGTTCAGGACAGAGATCGTTTGCATACTCAGTTTAACCCCTGCCGTATAAGTTTGTACGACATAAAACGACAACACCCAGTATAGCCTAAACAATGGTTAATATATGCTGGGAGTTGCTGTTTAACAAAAAAGAATGCTACAATCCGTCATCTCGCTGCAGATCATGCAGTGACTACAGTACTGATGAGTCAAAGGGAGAATAAACATTTACATTGAGGGACTCACAGGTGATGTCTCAGATTCTTATTCGTTCTTTTTCTCTTTTCTTCTCCATCTGGTCCAGACCTCTATGATGACTTCTCCCGGGCACGGCCCATTTCTGCAGTTTGCAGCTCAGATATCTTCGGCTCCTCACTTTTCCAACATTTTCGCACCTATAAACAAAGATAAAATTCTCATGGTGCCACACTCTCTGCTTCTAAATATAATAGTATCATACATTGTGCCCCTGAATATAATAGTGCTATATACTGCGCCCTGAATCTAATAGTATTATACACCGTGCCCCTGAATATAATAGTACTATACACCGTGCCCTGGAATATAATTGCACCATAGATTGTGCCCATGAATTAAATTGTGTCAAACAATGTAAGGTAAAACACCACACACACTAAAAATGCCCCCTGTGGATAGCACCAGTCACAATGCCACCTGTATATAGTGCCAGTTACATTGCCCTCTGTAGATAATGCCCCTTGTAGATGGCACCAGTTACAATGCCCTCTGTAGATAATGCGAGTTACAATGCCCTCTGTAGATGGGGCCAGACACAATGCCCCCTGTATAGTGCCAGTTACAATGCCCTCTATAGATAATACCCCCTGTAGATAGTGCAAGTAAAATGCCCTCTGTAGATAATGCCTCCTGTAGATAGTGACAGTTATAATGCCCTCTGTAGATAACACCCCTTGTAGATTGCGCCAGTCAAAGTGCCCCCTGTAGATAGCCCCAGTCACAATGCCCCCTGTAGGTAATGCCCCCAGTAGATAGCGCCAGTTACAATGCAATCTGTTGATAATGCCCCTTGTAGATGGGGCCAGTCACAATGCCCCTGTAGACAGTGCCAGTGACAATGCCCTCTGTAGATAATGCCCCTGTAGATAATGCCAGTGACAATTCCCTCTGTAGATAATGCCTCCTGTAGATAGTGCCAGTGACAATGCCCTCTGTAGATAATGCCCCCTGTAGATAGTGCCAGTTACAATGCACTCTGTAGATAATGCCCTTTGTAGATGGTGCCAGTCACAATGCCCCTGTAGACAGTGCCAGTGATAATGCCCTCTGTAGATAATGACCCTGTAGATAGTGGCAGTGACAATGCCATCTGTAGATAATGCCCCCTGTAGATAGTGCCAGTTACAATGCCCTCTGTAGATAACACGCCTTCTAGATAGCACCAGTCACAATTCCCCCTGTAGATAGTGCCAATTACAATGTCTTCTGTAGATAGTGCCCCCTGTAGATAATGGCAGTTACAATGCCCTTTGTAGATATTGCCCCCAATGCTGCCCAAAAAAAAAATCATTCTCACCTGTCCCCGTTCACGCGCCGTCCACCAGCGACACTGGACTGGTCAGAGACCAGACGGCGTCATCGAGGGTAACGGCACAGTCGTCGTGATGACGCCTATGCACTGGCTAACACTAAGTCCCGCCTTAGTAATGGGCACTGTCAATCAGTTAGCGGCCATTACTAAGGCGGTAGTAATGAAGTTTAAAAGAAAATACAAAGACATAGAAAAAATATATTTTATTGAAATAAAAACTCCCCACCCAACCCTCATTAATAATTTTATTGAAAATAAAAAAAGCCGTCATCTAAGTAGTCCTCAAATCCGACGTAGTCCAACAACTGAACCTGTAAAAAAACACAAACACAAAAAAAAACACATTAGTAACATGTGGTAGGCTTAGATACAGGGCCCATGTGTGATACTGTCTGTTAGATCATGCATCTAAGCCTACGACAAGGCAGGCTTAGATATAGGACCCCAGCAGACAGTAATCTTATACTGTATAAGATTACTGTCTGCTGGGGTCCTGTATCTAAGCCTGCCTTGTGGTAAGCTTAGATACATGGTCCAACAGACCGTATCACACATGGGCACCATATTTAAGCCCATGTGTGATGCTGTCTGTTGGGCACTGTATCTAAGCTTACCACAACGCCGGCTAAGATACAGGATCCCAACAGGCAGTAATGATGTTACACTTACCCAGCTTTTCGGTGCAGTGGATGTCCCGACAGCATCCAGCGTCGTGATGTCATGTGTGGAGCACAGCGTCATGACGCGAGAAGACATTAAGACTTCTGCTGCGCTCAGGAAGGGCGGTAAGTATAGTGGTGTTACTATAGTAACAGGGGCCCGTGTATTTTCTGACATAGGTCCCAGTTACTACAGTAAATTTCCTATAGACACGGTGTGGGGTCCACGGCCCTGACGCAATCGCGACCGCTACCCGGTCGCATTTGCGACCACTCCGACTCTTGTAGTAGCAGTCGCCCAGGGATCCGGGGCACCGGGCCAAAGATCCGGGGCTTGGTCCGCAGAGGTCCGGCACTAGCGATGCCCCTGCAGCCATCACTGGAACCACTCAAGCTGCAGGATCTCTCCTTTTATCTCATGCTTTCCAGCACTACAATAGCCTACTGCTCACAGGACTATAGATTTAGCGATGCCCCATATGAGGCACGCAGCGTATCTATGCTGGTTGTGTCCCCACACAGTTGTTAGCGTGGAAAATAGAAAATGGTGCATCTGGAAGATTGGGGGGGGGGGTGGTCAGAAGATTAGGGAGTCTGGTATGGAGTCTGTATTTGTTTAGGGGGTCTGATCTGGGGTCTGTCATATTTAAGGGGTCTGGTCTGAGGTGTTTATTTGTTCAAGAGGTCTGGGGTCTGTGTTTAGGGAGTCTGGGGTCTGTATTCATTTTGAGGTGTGATGAAGCGGATCATATGTACTATTTGTGATTCAAATGTCGTAGGTTGAGGGTGTCTCTTATATAAATGGACAAAATATAAGGTAAAAAATTTAGCTCAACACTTTTTATAATATGTCCCTTCTCGAAAGTCGGCAAGTATGTCACTATCTGAGTTATACCTGAATTCCACATGGCTTTGGAGATTCCTACAATGTTTAGCTTCTGTCTTTACGACTTACGACAGAAATAAAACAAAACAAACTATTTAAAATTGCAATTCACACTGTCTGATCTCTATTTAAGCAGATTTAGGTATTTGAATGTGGCAGATATTCAAGGTGTTGTTTCATCACAGATAACCCCTTTCAGATTGGAGCAGCCACCGATTTTTCCGGGTGAGGCCACAACAGGATAGAAATTTTTCTGCAGGGGTAATGTAGCATTACACGTTAGTTATACAGATGAATGGCCCTTTATTTAACACATGGACATCTTTAGTTAGCCAGAGCCGGAGACACTCTGGCTCATAGAGGGGCCGCACAAGGGACTCCCCCCTATGACGTCCGTATGCTCCAATAAGGCATATCTTCATGGGACAACCCTTTAAAATTAGACATCCAGTGATTAGAAGAAAATAAAAAAACACCAATATCTGTTACAGTTTATATAATAAAACTGCTCCTATGTCTATTTTGTGTTTGTACATACTTTTGTTCTACGCTGTGTGCTCCACTGATTTTTGCAGAAATTGTAACAGGAAATATCTAGTTACTACCCTGCCAGGACCTTGCTCCTCAATAACATCACCAGAGAGATACAATTCCCTGTGTTCTGCTTGTCTCTCTCTATATCTCTCTGTTTACATGTCCTGCAGCGCCCAACCAGAAGAAGAAGGGGTATGATAGTGGGACAGTGAGGGTTCACTCATACTGGCAGAAGGAGACGTGATGTGAGGAGGAAAGAGAAGCACATATAACACCCTGATATATTCACATAACTGCAATTTAAAAAAATAGAGGAAAAAAAGCATTTTGTTGGGTTCCTCCCAGGGGCGTAACTAGGAAAGACTGGGCCCCATAGCAAACTCTTGACCCCTGGGTGCCAGAAGCAGCCCCCCTTATAAATAGTGCCCCCTGTAGAATGTGTCCGACAGCCCCCCTGTAGACAGTGCTATATAGCCCCGCCTATAGACAGTGTTACACCCCATTTGTAGATAGCGCCCCCACCTCCCCCTTGTAGATAGTGCCATACAGCCCCCCTGTAGGTATTGCAATAAAGCCCCAACTGTATATAGCGCTATACAGCTCCCACTGTATATAATGCCACACAGCCCCCCCCCCTCCCGCTTAGTAGAAAGTGCAGCACAGCCCCCTTAGTAGAAAGTGCCACACACAGACCCCTGTAGATTGCGCCACACTCAGCCCCCTGTAGATAGAGCCACAGCCCTCACCCTTGTAAATAGTGCCAAACAGTTCCCCCTGTGTATAGTGCCACACAACTCCCCCTTGTGTATAGTGCCACACAGCCCCCCCCTTGTGTATAGTGCCACACAGCCCCCCCCCCTGTGTATAGTGGCACACAGCTCCCCCTTGTGTATAGTGCCACACAGCTCCCCCTTGTGTATAGTGCCACACAGCTCCCCTTTGTGTATAGTGCCACACAGCCCCCTTTGTGTATAGTGCCACACAGCCCCCCTTTGTGTATAGTGCCACACAGCCCCCCCCCCTTGTGTATAGTGCCACAAGGCAATGGCACATCCGAGAAAGTTGTATCAGCCGGGGAGATGTCACTCAAACATAGAAAGGTGGGTTTGGAGGCAGGACTATGTGACTCTTCAGCAGTGGCGTAACTACCGCCGTAGCAGCAGTAGCGGCTGCTACGGGGCCCGCGGCATGAGGGGGCCCGTGTCGCCCGCCGGCACGGGCCCCCACCATGGCCGGAGGCTCCGCTAGCAGCCGCTGTGGCTGCTACATCGGGACGCCACTGAACACTACGGCAGAGCAGGGAGGTATCTCCCCGCTCTGCCATTAACTGGTTCCCGACCGCTGGCTGTATTTTTACGGCCAGCTGTCAGGGTCCTTAAAACCCGAGCCATAGACTTTCTATGGCTCGGGTTTTAACTTGCTGCCCGCGCGATCGGGCAGCTGAATGTCGGGTCTCCGGCTGTCAGTGACTGCCGGGGACCCTGAGGAGAAGATAGAAGCAGCTTTCGCTGCTTCTGTCTTCTCTGATCACTTGTACACAGCGCTCAATGAACGCTGTGTACAGGAATAGAGACAGCAGCAGCGGCGCTGTCTCTATTCCTCCCGGTGATCATGTGACTGGTCACATGATCGCCGGGTGCCGTTAGTGACAGACTGTTGCTGGGTCTTACTAGACCCAGCACAGCCCTATTAGTGACAATCGTCACTATGAGAGGGCTGATTTCCCCTGTAACTGGGGCTGCTGAAAGTCCCCTGAAGTTCTCCATCACAAACCTCGGACTTCCGGGGTCTGTGTCGGCAGCTCTGCAGAAATGAATGGAGCGCCGGTCGTGCTTGTGCGCATGCGTGACCAGCGCTCCTTTCATTTTTATTGAGCTGCGCAGACGCCGGAAGTCAGAGGTTTGTCATGGAGAAGTTCAGGGGACTTTCAGTCCCCCCTTCTCCCTATCGCTGCCAGCGATCACACATATATTCCCTATCCTGTGGAGATCCTGTGGAGAGGGGATACATGTATTTTGTAGGACACACTGTAGGTCGCATTTTTTTGGGAGGGGGGACGCTGTATGGCGTTCCCTACAGGGGGGGGGTGGCTGTATGGCGTTCCCTACAGGGGGGGAGCTGTATGGCGTTCCCTACGGGGGGGCTGTATGGCGTTCTCTACAGGGGAGGGGCTGTATGGCGTTCCCTACAGAGGGGGGCTGTATGGCGTTCTCTACAGTGGGGGCTGTATGGCGTTCTCTGCAGGGGGGCTGTATGGCGTTATCTACAGGGGGGCTGTGTGGCTTTATCTACAGGGGGCTGTATGGCGTTATCTACAGGGGGGCTGTATGGCGTTCTCTACAGAGAGGGGGCTGTATGGCGTTATCTACAGGTGGGCCTGTAAAAAAGGCACTATCTACAAGGGGGGGGGTTGTGTGACACCCAGGGGAGGGGGGGCCCCAGTCAAAAGTTTGCTATGGGGCCCAGTCTTTCCTAGTTACGCCCCTGCTCTTCAGGATAGCGGCACCGCCCCATGACCCTCTAATGAGTAATTAGCATATAGTGTGCGTTGTTTTAAAAGTGGCTTGTAAGAATTTTGATGCATCTGAAAAAAACATACAAGGGAATGTTTGGAAATATTGTCAGGTCATGTATTACCGCATGGTGGCTGTTCATGGGGTTAAAACTACCTCACAGATTCCCATTAAATATTCAATCAATTGAGAACAATTCCATCTGCCTGCAATTTTGTTATTATAAATATATCCTATATAAACCACAGATCCAGAACAAAGCTCTGACATACATACAGCACCAGAACAAAGCTCAGTACATAAATACAGTACAACAACCAAGATCAGTACATAAATACAGCACTACAACCAAGCTAAGTACATATAGACAGCACCAGAACCAAGCTCAGTACATAAATACAGTACTAGAACAAAGCTCTGACTTATATACAGCACCAGAACAAAGTTCAGTACATATATACAGCACTATAACCAAGCTCGGTACATAAATACAGCACTAGAACCAAGCCTATACATATATACAGCACCAGAACCAACCTCAGTACATAAATACAGTACCAGAACCAACCTCAGTAAATAAATACATCCCCAGAACCAAGCTCAGTACATATATACACAGAACCAATCTCATACGTATATACAGCACCAGAACAAAGCTCAGTACTTACATACAGCATCAGAACCAAGATTAGTACATATATACAACACCAGGACAAATACAGCTCAATTTAGCGCAACCCCTGCCGTATAAGTTTGCACGGCGTAAAATTACAGCTCCCAGCATGGCCGGAACAATGGTGAGGATATGCTGGGAGATGCTGTTTCACAAAAAAAAAATCATATCATAATCATCTCGCTGCAGATTATACAGTGACTACAGTGCTGATTAGAGGCAGAATAAACATTTACATTAAGTGACTCACCGGTGACGTCTCAGATTCTAGTTATTTTCTTCTCCCTCCAGTCCAGACCTCTATGATGGATTTCTACCGGCCATGACCCATTTTTGCGGTGTCCCTGATTATAATAGTACCATACACTGTCACACACACACCGTGCCCCCTGTAGATAGTGCCCCCCATAGCCACCGTGCTGACCTACATATAGCTTCCCCTATAGGTAGTGCTCCATATATAGCCCACCTCTGTAGACAGTGCCCTACATATAGCCACCCTGTTGCTAGTACCCCACAGGTAACCCACCCCTGTATATAGTGTCCCACATATAGCCCACCCCTATAGAAAGTGCCCTAAAAAATAGCTCCCCTATAGATAGTGCTCTACATATTACCCACCCCTGTATAGTGTCTCACATATAGCTCCTCCTGTATATAGTGCCCCACATATAGACCACCCTGTAGATAGTGTCCCACATATAGACCCCCCTGTAGACAGTGGCCCACATATAGACTCACCTGTATATAGTGGCCCACATCCCCACATATAGACACCCCCATGTAGATTGTGCCCCACATCCCCACGTACAGACCACCCCTGTAGCTAGTGCCCCACATCCCCACATATAGACCCCCCCTGTATATAGTGGCCCACATATAGACGACCCCCTGTAGATAGAGCCCCCACTATAGATAATGCCATTAACAGTTTTATGAGAGAGAAAAAACTAAAAAAACTTTACATACTCACATGATCCCGTTCCCACGCTGTTCGCTGGCGATGCAGATCGGCTCTCTTCTGAGCAGGTCTGCAGGAGCTGAATGAGCATGGAAGCGGCCGCGATGACGCCATCGCGCCGCTAGCCAATTAGCTGAATGGTCGGGCACAGACAGGCCATTCAGCGCTAGTGCATGTATTTGGCTGTTGCTAGCACCGGGGCCCCCTGCGGTGCTAGCGACACCTACAGGCATGAGAGGGCCTGTATCACCCGGCCCATACTTGTTGGAGGCTCTGCGGCACGGGCCCCATAACGGATGCTAGCGGCGCCACCGGGCATATGGGGGGGAGTGTCGGCTGGCGGCACGGGCCCCCTCAAGCCGCGGGCCCCGTAGCAGCCGCTATGGCTGCTACCGCGGTAGTTACGCCACTGGTTCCTCCAGATACGAATTTCAGCCTTTTCAACATTGACTCTGAAATCAGGGCTGCTGTCACATCTTATATTGCAATCACATTCTTTTCAATGGCTCGTGTGATATTTGACCTTGTTGCTGAGAAAGAAGCATTTGGTATCTATACTAGGTTGTTGTGCAATGCAATAATTAAGTACACATAATGCCAGCTCCATGATATCACTACTTATCACAAAAGGAGTCATTTGTGTTTTTAACTAGGAAAAGGTTTTCATGCCAAACTCATTAACACAAACAATAAATGTTCTTCAATGCACAAGTGTAACCAGAATCCAAACACTTAAAGAGGATCTGTCAGTAGTTTATTAATTCCCTATCTCCTAACTAATCTAATCGCTATGATCCTGATAACTACAGTGTGATTTTTTTTCAAAAATGTTTATTAGCATTTTTCTAAATATGCTAATTTGGCTCTAGTTGCCAAATAGGAGGTGACTCTTTCTTTTCACTCTGGGCGGGGTAATGTTTTCTGTATGACTCTATGACTCTGTCCAATCAGCATCATACAGTTCTCCTCTTCCCAGCCCAGCAGCACAGCATGATCCTATAGTATACAGCTCCATTCCCGACTGTGTTTTCAACTGGTGATATCTCCTAGAACTGCGTTGTCTTGGTGCCATTTGAAAGATTCGAATCGCATCTTGAGGGTATGTTCACACGGCTTATTTTCGGCCGTTTTTCGGGCCGTAAACGCTTGAAAAACAGCTGAAAAATCGGAAGCAGAACGCCTCCAAACATCTGCCCATTGATTTCAATGGGAAAAACGGCGTTCTGTTCCGACGGGCTGTCTTTTTAAGCGGCCATTTTAAAAAACGGCCGAGTAAGAAACAGCCGCGAAAAAGAAGTGCAGGTCACTTCTTAGGACGTTTTTGGAGCAGTTTTTTATAGTCTCTATAGAAAACAGCTCCAAAAACAGCTGTTTAAAATGCCGCGATAATCGCGAGTGGCTTAAAAAACGTCTGAAAATCAGGTGCTGTTTTCCCTTGAAAACAGCTCCGTATTTTCAGATGTTTTTGAGTTTGTGTGTGAACATACCCTAATGGTCCATAGTTCGAGATATAGCTATGTGAAATGATCCCTCTTGCCTCCAGCCTCAGTCTCTCACACTGTGTGAAGCAGCTTCATGCTGATGGGACAGCGTCAGAGGCTGTGCGGTAGCTCCATATCAGGAGAATCTCTGATGTTGATACCCACTTGTCTAGTATAGCCTCATTTGCATATTTAGAAAAAAGCTCATAACTTCTAAGGTAATAAACGTTTTGGGACAAAGTTTTCACTGGAGTTATCAGTGTGACAGCGCCTATTAGATTAGCTAGGAGATTGTGAATTGCTAAACTAGTGACAGATCCTCTTTAAAAGGGTTGTCTCAAGATTAAATGTTATTCCCTAAGCACAGGATAGGTGATAACATGCTGATCGGTGAGGGGTCATTAGGAGGAATGGGACCCCCACCGATTCTTGTCAATGATTTAGGCTCAACTCACCATGCATTCTGCAGTATAAGGCCTCATTCACACGAGCGTATCAGATTCATGCATGTGGAAAACGCGCATGAATCGGGTCCGTGTGTCTTGCGTTATGCATCAGTTTGCTTTGCGAGTGGCATGCATTATTCACGCACTCGCAAAGCACATCTTTTTTTAAATTATTATTTTCAATTGAATTGATGTGCAAATCACGCACCGAACACACATGTGCATCCGTGTGCTGTGCGTGGTTTCACGCACCCATTGACTTCAATGGGCACGTAGGTGCGTGATAACGCACCAATATAGGACATGCAGTGAGTTTCACGCAGCGGATTCTCGCTGCGTGAAAAATCATGCATGTCTGAATGGCCCCATTGAAAACAATGGGTCCGTGTGCTGTGCGTTGTTTCAACGCACAGCACACGGACGGGATTCACGCTCGTGTGAATGAGGCCTAATACATTTCTACATTTAGGCATCCTTCACACACAGAATTTTTCTGGCAATTAAAACTGCATAAAAATGTAACATGCGTTTTTTAAGGTATTTTTCATTTGGTGTGATTTTGTACATGCTATTTTTCAAGAAGTCCTATAGAGAAGCCTATGGAAGAAAATGCCGAAAAAATGCCCTAACCAGAGCATGCTGTGTTTGGAAAAAAAACGCTGCTGACTACAAAATTGCCTCAGAAACCAAAACGCAATCGTGTGTAGTGCATTTTATGTTTTAATATAGACTTTAATGTTACATCTGGCCACAACAAAAAGACGTTATTAAAAATGCCACGAAAAACACACAAAACTGCAGAAAAAAATCTGTGTGCAAATCCAGGCTAAAGGGATTCTTCAGCATAGACATTGGTGGCATAGCGCTAGAATATTACATCCTCACAAAAATAAAAGGAAACTTATTTTGTACACCTTTTTGATGTTTTGTATACAGGTGGTATATTGCACTGTCAATAAGTACAGTTATTTATTATGTATGTGTAACTGTACTGACGATATTTAACAATACAATGTTGTGGCCTTGGACCTAATCACAGCTCGGGGTCATGTTTATGCACGCTTTGTGCGTTTTTTTTTAAATGATGTTAACCATTTGTCTGTGCATAGCTTTATATTAAGTGTCACTCAAACAAAAAAGTTAAAATCACATTTAGGCCTTATTCACACGGACGTGTCCGTTTTGCGCCCTCGAAAAACGCTGCATTTTGCACGTGCAAAAGGTCCGTGTGGCATCAGCATATGGTGCGTGGCTGCGTGATTTTCGCGCAGGCGGCATCATTATGACACTGTTTTTATGTTTACAAACAGAAAAGCACGAGGTGCTTTTCTGTTTTCATTCATTTATTTTACTACTGTAGCGCACATCACGCGTGGCACCCGGAAGTGCTTCCGTGTGCGATTTGCACGCACCCATTGACTTCATTGGGTGCGTGCTGCGCGAAACACGGACAAGTATAGGACATGTCGTGAGTTTTACGCAGCGCACATAAGCTGCGTGAAATTCACTGAACGACCCAATTCACTAACATAGGTCTGTATCACGGACGTATAACACGTTTGTGTGAATAAGGCCTTACCGATGTACGGCCTTGTGTGCATGTTTCCTATTATTTTTGTGGGGTTGTAGTATTGTTTATGAAACATGCTCGCGTGCACTCTACTAAGTACTTGGTGCCCGTCCTTTTCTATTTAGTAATATATCACTAGGATGGGCTACCATTGTCTGATTGGCAGGGATCTGACCAATATGAACTCTGACGATTGCTAGTACAAAGTGGCAGCAATGCTATACATATGCCCCTTCATCTACTGACGGCTCTGCTCGACTTCCTCCAGAGGTTAGATGATTGGTCCATTATAGTCAATGGATGACCGGATAAAGGGGAGCAGAGCAGGCAGGAGACAAAGTAGCATGCCACTTTTCTAGCTCCGCTGACACTTTAGGCTATGTTCACACGCTTAACAAAAAACGTCTGAAAATACGGAGCTGTTTTCAAGGGAAAACAGCCCCTGATTTTCAGACGTTTTTTGAGCAACTCGCGTTTTTGCAGCGTTTTTGCAGCGTTTTTACGGCCGTTTTTGGAGCTGTTTTTATTGGAGTCTATGAGAAAACGGCTCCAAAAACGTCCCAAGTAGTGTCCTGCACTTCTTTTGACGAGGCTGTATTTTTACGAGCCGTCTTTTGACAGCGACGCGTAAAATGACAGGTCGTCGGCACAGTACATCATAAGACCCATTGAAAGTAATGGGCAGATGTTTGCCGACGTATTGGAGCCGTTTTTTCTGAAAATAGGTCGTGTGAACCCAGCTTTATTCTAGTTATCTACGGGGAAACAGCAGTCAGACTCTGCCTACTAGGGGGTTCACCAATATGCCACTGTTATCTATGCTAGGGCAACCCTTCTTATAAAAGAGTACAGGTGATTTCTTTCCACATTGAAAATATTATTATTTTGCAATATGTTTTTATAGGGTAACTACATTTTTTAAAAAGTTTTGACTTGTCATAGTGACATGTCAGAAGTTTTGATCGGTGGGGGTCCAAGCATTAAAACCCCCACCGATCGCTAAAACTAAGTAGTAGAAGCACTTGGGTGAGTGTTGTACTGGTTTGTTTCTGATAGTTTTTACTTGAAAGCGGAGCCGCTCGCCCAGCTTTCCGAGAAAAGCCAATCAGAAACTAAGCAGCACAGCGCTTTCCTGAGCGCTTTTGCAGCTTAGTGTTAGTCTCAGTGCCCGGACCCCACCGATCAAAACTTCTGACATGTCAAAAGTTTTTTTTAAAGTTTAGTTACCCTTTAAGATGATTTTATATGTTTTTTGTGACATAAGTGGTGTAATGCTTTAACAAAGAAATAAACAAAAATAGACACTAATACTGATTGGGAATTGCTGCAAGAGAGCACATAACAAGCCAAATTACTGACATTTGCACAATGATTCACCTAATTAAGATGAGCAATGGAATTTTTGATTGCTGGAGTCTCATTCTACATAACCTACATGTCAGTGGCAGGTCCGGCCTTTGGGGTGTGCGACATGTGCCATCGCACAAGGCGCATCACTCCAGCAGGTGGAAGGGGGCACTGGGCTGGCTCCCTTCCCCTGCTTGTGTTTCTGAGGCGCCCGGGCCCGGCGACTCTGCAGCTGCCTTTCTGCCTGGGCACTCCTTCTCTGCAGTGGCTTATCTATCACTATAGCAGACATAGCGGCTGCTGTGGGGCCCACGGCATGAGGGGGCCCGTGATGCCCACTGGGATGTGCCCCCTCATACCCGGTGGCAACGCTAGCAGTATTGAATGCGCGCATCCCTACATCCTAATCGGCGCATACACCGTAGTACCGATTAGAACGGTGACTTCAAGTTTGTACTGCGCATTCGCCGCAGCGTAATCGGCGCATGCACAGTGTAATCTTTTTGCTCATCGCTCTTATCGGCCCTACTGCGCATGCGCCGATTAGGATGTAGGGACGCACACGTATTCACTACACTACAGGGTCGGGCATGAACTCGCCTAGTAGGCTGTCTGGCCCCTGTTAATCAAAGAAAGCAGGGAGGGAGGGGGGGCTTAACTGGGGAATGACGAGAGAGAAACGGAGCAACGGTGACGCTCTTGTTGCTCTAAAATGCTCATTTGCATCAAAGTAATAAAAGCTTTTTCTCTTCAAAGGAGGCACTCTGTGGTTAATACACGTCAGAATCAGGTTAGCCTAATCTATAATAGCCTGTTGGTAGTTCAATACGGACATCTGGTGACAGACTCCCTTTAAATTGAATATTAGGGTACTCTAAAGGGGGTTTTACACTGGGCGATTATCGGGCAGACGAGCGATAATTACCATGTAAACAGGGAAGCGATCAGCAGATGAACGAGCAATCGCTCGATCATCTGCTGGTCGTATGGTTTTAAAAATGTAAAACATTATCGATGTCGACAGCACATCTGAGTGTGTAAAGAGGGAGACGCGCTGCCAACGTACTAATAATGTATGGGGACGAGCGATCGGAGTAACGACCACTCGTCCCCATCCATAGCTTTCGCTGCACTGGACGAATATCGGCACGTGTAAAAGGGCCTTTAGGTTCTCTGTAAGTGACTAGGTTTGTATATTTTGTGTACATATTCCGTATATTTCTACTACAGAGAACAGCATTGTGTTGACTCAGCTGCTTGTTAAAGAAGATACAAGAGCTCCATGAGATTGTAACCTCATAATCATTAGCGTTAGATAAATAAAAGCAGATGGGTTTCTAAGCAAGAAGCTAATTACAGTTTGGCACTAATAACGTGGTAAGTCAATACAACATTTCTGATCTTCAAAGTTTACTAATTGTGGTTTGGTTGCTTTAGTAAACTTTCCGAAGTTCTCGTGTTTTTAGAGTATTTTACATTTTTGTTTTATAAATGGTTTGTATGTGAAAAATAAACTGTTACATCTGAGCTTCCAACATTAAACTTAGTATCAAGAAACAGGTGCTCTTTTTTCAAACCATCAACTTAAAGAGGTTCTTCACTTTGCATAATCCCTACTTGTTAGAAGAGTTCCTTGACAATAAACTAATAACAACGCTGTGTCCCCCTACTGGAACCCCCAGCGATCACCTGCAATCTGTGGAGGAACCTGGCAGTAAGTGTTCATTTCCCTGCAGCGCCACCATAGGGAAAATTAACTATTACGCAATACCCATTTAAATCAATGGGTTGTGGACAGGTCAGGTCCTCAAGAGCAAGAGATGCTCTTTACAATCTGGATAGGAGATGAGGACCCCCTCTATTAATTCAGATAACCCTTTTATTATCAAAATGTGTATACTAAACTGGAAAAGGTAAGCTCATTTTGTTATCTTCCTGTGTCAACTTGTGCTGACCAAGGTTAACCATCTCTCTGCCAGTATTGTACCATTGTATTCACTGTTACCGTCCCAGAAGTCTCCTGATCATTGTTTACTGGTACAGCATACCATTTGGTATAGCGCTGCAGAATACGTATCTATATAAGCAACACCAATAAATATGTGTCTAAGGGCACAGGCAAACGGCCGTGTTACAGATTTTTGTTGTACAGAACCATAATGCGGCGTCCATAGCTCACTATGGGTCCATACTGTACCTACGCTTTTATGTGGATACACACAGAAGTTTGTACGAATGGAAAAATAGCCTCAATTATATGGACTTTGCCAACATTCTACATATATCACACATTTTTACATAGGGCAAATTAGGACTTAGTGATATTATATCTGACATACTGGTGGTCTAGGTTGTTTTAGTGTTTAATACCTTATATCTCTACTGGTCTAAAGAAATAAAGACGTTGATATACATTAGACATGGTGGTCTAGGTTCTGTTAGTTATGGGATAATATTCCATTAGTAATATAATTCTAGTATATTGTTATTGTATTCTTTAGGAAAGTGAAGGGGTTAATAATGGGTGACTATGGTACTGAATTCTGACACAGTGCTCCAAATCCCCTGCTTTCCTTCGCACTATTATACAGTAACTTGATCAAATACTGTCTGTCTGCAGCTGCCACTAGAGGGAGCTCAATGTATATGAATTAATGCAGCTCCCTCTACTGGTGGCAGGAATAATTTTAGCATTTATTTCAACGTTTTCTCCTGAACTGCTTGGAAGAGGGTTTTCCAGGTACTAGGGACCCCCCTTATGTGCACCCCTGAACAGGTCTGTAATACACCTGTAGAGACTCCGCTTGAAGCCATACTAGGGTGCATGCTCACAGCGTTGCTGTGTGCATAAGCCCGAAAGCGTGGGCTAGCTGAGAACCTGTGAAAGCAAATAGCTTGACAAGAAAGGGGAGTACTATGGGGGGGACAACATAATTCACTAGGCCATTATCTATGAATAGATGATTGCTTCTGGAGAAAGATACCAATAAGCCACAATGTCTAAGCAGCTGTGTTAAAATAAGATAATATGAACAGACCCGCTTTGTATGGGATTGTCCGTGGTAGAAGTTCATTTATTCATACTCTTCTCACTTTCTGGAAATAATATTAAAAAAAATTGTCAATAAAATGTATGAAAGAAATAAAGATAATATGACTTTGTCACTCCTGCTTGTAAATATTCCTCATTATACAGCAAATATTCTGAACTGCACTTACATATAACAATATACAGATATTGCTTTTATGCCACATCAATAATGTATAGAGCTAAAAACCAAAATACAGCCTGAGCAAGCAAAATACAAGGCATGTGAATACAAAGTAATCTATCACCAATATTAAAAGCATGATGGCAATTATTTCATAATTCTATATTATATTTCCAATGAAATGGGTGTTATGCCAGTAATAACAGTGTAATATATCTAAATAGTGTAATAGATTTTATTACCATCGTTTTATGTGTTGGGGTATGTGCACACACACTAATTACGTCCATAATTGACGGACGTATTTCGGCCGCAAGTCCCGGACCGAACACAGTGCAGGGAGCCGGGCTCCTAGCATCATAGTTATGTACGATGCTAGGAGTCCCTGCCTCGCTGCAGGACAACTGTCCCGTAGTGTAATCATGTTTACAGTACGGGACAGTTGTCCTGCAGCGAGGCAGGGACTTCTAGCATCGTACATAAGTATGATGCTAGGAGCCCGGCTCCTTGCACTGTGTTCGGTCCGGGACTTGCGGCCGAAATACGTCCGTCAATTACGGACGTAATTAGTGTGTGTGCACATACCCTTAAAGAGGACCTGCTGTTACCTCTCCTGACATGTTTGTTTTAGTAAATACCTGCATTCCCCATGAAATATCAATTTTGCAACATCTTTTCTTAGAACACTGCATTGTGCCATTCCTCTGATATTCCTCCTAGAAATGTATGAATAAATTGACCACTGGTTGTTACCATTCCCCCTGTCAAAGGGGCGTGTCCCTTTTAGAGTCTGAGACTGAGAGCTCTGATTGGACACTGTCAGTCTTTGTAGGGACCCATCCCCAACTGGTAACACCCAGTTGTCAATTTATTCATACATTTCTAGAAGGAATAACAGAGGAACAGTTCAATGCAGAGTTTTAAGAAAAGATCCTTCACAATTGTTATTTCATGGGGAATTATTTACTAAACATATATGTCCGGAGAGGTGTCAGGTCCTCTGTAAGGCCTCACGCACACGACCGTGCTCGTAATTACGACTCGTAATTACGAGCACGGCAGGGCACGGGCGGCCACGGGCAGCCGGCCGCTTTTGCGAGCCGTGCTGCCATTATAAAGTATAGCAGCACGGCCCGTAAAATAGAAAAATAGAACATGTTCTATTTTTTTAACGGCACGGGCACCTTCCCGTGAGAAAACGGGAAGGTACCCGTGGCTAACAGAAGTCTATGGACCCGTTATTGCGGGTCGTAATTACGACCCGCAATAACGGGTGTTTTTTCGGTCGTGTGCATGAGGCCTTAGCATTATTATTAATTTTTTGTTATTACAGTCAAATTTAAAGGAAAAAAATGTCCATACATCATGCCTCAGTTTAGTCAATTATTTTTCATTACCCAGCATGCCTAGCTGTGCTGATTAGATCACCTTAAGGGTATGTGCACACGATAACGACCATTACGTTTGAAATTACGGAGCTGTTTTCAGGAGAAAACAGCTCCTGCATTTCAGACATAATTGCTCGTACTCGCGTTTTGCGAGGTGTCAATTACGGGCGTAATTTGGAGCTGTTCTTCATTGAATTCAATGAAAAATGGCTCAAATTACGTCCCAAGAAGTGTCCTGCACTTCTTTGCCGAGGCTGTTATTTTACGTGTCGTCTTTTGACAGCAACGCGTAAAATTAAAGGTCGTCGGCACAGTACGTCGGCAAACCCATTGAAAGCAATGGGCAGATCTTTGCCGAAGTATTCAAGCCGTCTTTTCAGGCGTAAATCGAGGCGTAAAATGCCTCATTTACGCCTGAAAATAGGTCGTGTGAACCCAGCCTTACTTCTTGCATTTTACTGATTTCAGCCAGTTCATATACAAGTTTACAAATGATAAAGGGATAACATAAGTTTTAGCAGAGAGGGACCTTTCATCTTAGCGTAATAGATTTTGCATGCCTGCTGATGTAGCAGAGCTCAGTTTGCCATTTATTGTTTCTGCATTATGATAACTCACAGAAAATTATTAAACACCGTCTTATGTTATACCATACCCCCTACCTCTTAACCAAATCCCTTTTCCTCTTTGTTCCTAAAATGTCCAATGTTTTTAGAACTGATCAATAGATTTGTAATAATTCATTTATTATATTGCTACAGAAATGTCGGCCTGGTTTTTGATTGTGTATTCATATATGACCTGCATTTTCTGCATCAAAATCAGATCCAAATCAGCGCCATAAACTCTGTGACCTTTAATATAGGCTCTGTCGCTAGTTTAGAAATACCCTATCGCCTAACTAATCTAATAGGCGCTGTAACACTGATAATTTCAGTTAATAAATGTTTTAGGACACAATTTTATTTTAAAAGTTAAGAGCTTTTTCCTAAATATGCAAATGAGGCTATACGAGCCAAAGTGGTGGCGATGTGTTGCAGGAGCTGCGGTCAGAAGTGTAAACACAGCGTGATCTCGTAATTGAATCTATGTGCAGGAAGGGGAGAAGCTGTATGATGATGATGATTGGACAGCGTCATACAGACAACACAGACACCACCCACAGAGAGAGCAGCGTTACTGCCCCTTTGGCTAGTATAGCCTCATTTGCATATTTATAAAAAAAAAACTCATAATTTTTAAAATAACAAACCAGTTTTCACTAGAATTATCAGTGTGACAACGCCTATTGGATTAGTTTGGAGATTGGGCATGACTAAACTTGTGACAGATCCTCTTTTAAGGATATTACAGTTTTATGTAAATAAAACTTAACCCCTAAATGACGCAGCCCATTTTGGGCATTATTTTAGACGCAGATTTAACATTTTTGTTTGCATCCTCGCATTCTGAGTCAGAACTGTATATTTTTATTTATTTTGTGGTACGATTTGTAATTTTCAAAGACCCTATTTTGGGATGATTATAGCTTATTTCTTAACGAAAATCATTATATAATTTTTTTTTTGGTGGGGGGGGGAAACAAAAAACCAGCAGTTCCCCCATTGTTCACTGTGCATTATAAATGTTTTTTTTCATTATGCTCTGGGTCAATACTATTATGAAAATACAAAAAATGCATTGATTAAACGTTAATTAAAAATTTCTCATTTTTTATTTTTATTTTGAACTTTATTTAACTTTTGTTTTGTCTCGTCAAGAGACCCTTAAATATGAGAATGTAATGCAGTGCAATGGATTATGTCTGTTATATATAGCATGGCAAATAGCCATGGCAGTCCTGGAGGCCTGTTAGGGCGCCAGATGCACGTCACTGAGGCGTCGATGAGAAAAAGATGGGGCCCCTCTGTCTGTCAAACCACTAAAATGCCGCAGGCTAGAGACCTAAGCATCTAAGGGGTTGTACAGCTGGGATTGGCGTTATTCTGAACCTCGCTGTTACACCAGAATGTCGGCTGTTAGTAACAACAAGCACCTGCTGGTGATGGCATGGGCATAGCTTTTGTGCCCGCACCTTTACCTAGATATAATAGTGCGGCGACTCGTGGGAATGATCTGCTGTGCAGGAGCAAAGCCAAAGGGACCTTGGTTCCTTCGTTCTCCAGATCAGCAGGGTGCCAGAGGTCGGAACCCCACCGATCATAATGCTATTGCATATTCTTGCGATATGCCATAACATTATATGATGGACATGCCCCTTTAGGGAGCAGCGCTAATAACTATCTACCTCAATCATTGTGTACAGTGGTGCATGATGACTTCTTCTCCCAAAAACCGAACCACAGCGACCATTTTTTCCCTGCCACGTTGACGTGAATGGCACTAAACATGTTTGGGCCAACGGATTTCTCCAAGCTAGCAGTTCAGGCCAATAGGACATAAGAAGTCTGAATAAGGTGAATGAAGCTCCAACCTCTAGTAATATATATTAGTAACCGAAACATA
Source organism: Rhinoderma darwinii (assembly GCF_050947455.1). Taxonomy (NCBI): domain Eukaryota; kingdom Metazoa; phylum Chordata; class Amphibia; order Anura; family Rhinodermatidae; genus Rhinoderma; species Rhinoderma darwinii. The sequence goes on from NC_134697.1 coordinate 25,131,642, forward strand.
ATTACTTCTTCTGCCACATATTAACACTTTTATATTTTTTGAGATACACTAAAACAGTTCAGACTCCCAGTGGTGCTCTCCTGAGTGCTGTGGACCTTTTGGGTCCCCTTACCCGTGCTCAACTACACAACATTGTCCCAAAATAGACATGAATGCATTCATCTATAAACATAAGTCCTTGGGGTGTCCTCTTCTGCTATAGGTTGCTGGTAATGGTTTGTGGTAGCCTATAATTGAGATACCACTGCAGACTGCTAGAAAAATTGTCATTGTCAGTAAAGTAAAAACACTGGTTGTTTTTTGTTTTGTTTTTACACAATAGTATTAAAAAACATCCAGTCAAAAACAGTGGGATCCGTTGTCTGCTGTCTTACATACTTTATTTGGATATAGCCAAATATGACAATGCCCAAAAACTGTTAACAGAGTCGTATGTTCACATGCAAAATCAGAAACGGCTGAAAATGATGGAGCTTTTTTCAAGGGAAAACTGCCTCTGGTTTTCAGCTGTTTTTATAAGCCGAAAACGTTCTTTGAGGCTTTTTTTTAGCCGTTTTTGGAGCTATTTTTACATTGACACAATGAGAAACCGCTCCAAAAATGGCTCAAGAAGTGACATGCTCCTTCTTTTTATGTGTTGTCTTTTTACGCGCCATTTTTTTAAAACGTCGGCGTAAAAAGATGCATGA